>NC_134493.1:61210593-61458093 GCF_040206685.1 Ascaphus truei
GAGGGGGGGACAGGGGACTGTGGACAGGAGGGGGGACAGGGGACAGGAGGGGTCAGTGGACAGGAGGGGACAGGGACAGTGGACAGGAGGGGATGAGTACAGTGGACAGGAGGGGACGGGATGACAGTGGACAGGAGGGGGACGGGACGACAGTGAACAGGAGGGGGACGGGAAAGTGGACAGGAGGGGGACAGGACAGTGGACAGGAGGGGGACGGGACAGTGGCCAGGAGGGGGATGGGACAGTGGACAGGAGGGGGACGGGACAGTGGACAGGAGGGGGACAGGACAGTGGACAGGAGGGGGACGGGACAGTGGACAGGAGGGGGAAAGGACAGTGGACAGGAGGGGGATGGGACAGTGGACAGGAGGGGGACGGGACAGTGGACAAGAGGGGGACGGGACAGTGGACAGGAGGGGGACGGGACAGTGGACAGGAGGGGGACGGGACAGTGGACAGGAGGGGGACGGGACAGTGGACAGGAGGGGATGGGACAGTGGACAGGAGGGGACGGGACAGTGGACAGGAGGGGGAGGGGATGACAATGGACAGGAGGGGAGGGGATGACACTGGATAGGAGGGGAAGGGACAGTGGACAGGAGTGGACGGGACGACAGTGGACAGGAGTGGATAGTGGACAGGAGGGGACGGAACGACAGTGGACAGGAGGGGAGGGGACGACACTGGACAGGAGGGGACGTAACGACAGTGGACAGGAGGGAACAGGATGACAGTGGACAGGAGGGGGACGGGACAGTGGACAGGAGGGGGATGGGACAGTGGACAGGAGGGGGAATGGACAGTGGACAGGAGGGGACGGGACAGTGGACAGAAGGGGGACGGGACAGTGGACAGGAGGGGGTGGTGACAGTGGACAGGAGGGGGGGTGACAGCGGACAGGAGGGGGGTGACAGTGGACAGGAGGGGGTGTGACAGTGGACAGGAGGGGGGGTGACAGTGGACAGGAGGGGGGGTGACAGTGGACAGGAGGGGGGTGACAGTGGACAGGAGGGGGGTGACAGTGGACAGGAGGGGGGTGACAGTGGACAGGAGGGGGGTGACATTGGACAGAAGGGGGAGTGGACAGTGGACAGGAGGGGGAGGGGACAGTGGACAGGAGGGGGGGGGTGAAAGTGGACAGGAGGGGGTGTGACAATGGACAGGAGGGGAGGGACAGTGGACAGGAGGGGGGGACAGTCGACAGGAGGGGGGCAGTGGACAGGAGGGGGGCAGTGGACAGAGAGGTGTGTGTGTGTGTGGTGTGTGTGTGTGTGTGTGTGTGTGTGTGTGTGTGTGTGTGTGTGTGTGTGTGTGTGTGTGTGTGTGTGTGTGTGTGTGTGTGTGTGTGTGTGTGTGTGTGTGTGTGTGTGTGTTTTGGACCTTTAGCCCATCACTCCGCCTCAGGCCAATGAGAGGTGTGCGGGTGCGGGCCAAGGGGGTGGTGTGAGTGTGTGAGGCCAATGAGAGGTGTGCGGGGGCGGACGGGCCAAGGGACCAATGAGATTGCCGCTAGGGACAGGGAACACAGTGAAACATACATACATACAATGCTTTCAGAAATATAAGTAGATATATTAATGTCTATACAGTCAGCAAAGACATCTGAGCTCAAAGGCGAGAAAGGATGTCCAGAGGTGAGAAGACCGTTTGGTGAGCGGGGAAGGGCGAAGTACAAGGTACAGAGAACAAAGGGCACCCCGCTGAGGCACCTTCAGGACTGCCAGACCTGGTGGAGCCTGCCCAGCGGGTGGCAATTGGCTGGCTGGGGGCAGTTGCTGCTGGTAGGCGCATTTCCCATTGGCCGATTCATATTTCCCGCTCGCCGGGCTTTTCAGGCCTAAGCATTCCCCCTCCTTTGATTGGGTAAAGCCAGGCGGGCCTCCGGCTCATGGTTGGCTTTTTGGAAAATCCCCACTCTCTGATTGGTCGCCAGTCTGACTTCCATGCAAGAGTTTGCTCAGTGGAGTGTCTGTAAGGAGACGGCCCGATCCGAGAACAAGACCATTTAGCGGCTTGAGTCGGTGATGCAAAGGTGGCTTTTCAAAGTTGTTTTCAAACCTTTTAGAGCCGCATGGCACTGACAATGGACATTTTTAAAGGCGTGTTATAGAGGAGTTCGGGTTCTGAGCTCATGTGGAGAGAAAAGCGTGATCTTTCGGTAAAGAAGTGTATCCCGTTTATTGCGACGCAAACGTATTTTGGGACTGAACACATTTTATTTACAGTAGCTGCTTTTGCGAGTCCTCTGGAAGTGGGATCCAGTCTCTCACTCCACGGTTCTGGCTGGATTTATTACTGTACTTTAGTTAATACTTTGTGTAGCTGTCACTTCCACATTAGTTTCTTCATCATGTAATGAGCCACTTACACTGCGGTGTCTGTAACACAATAAATATACAACTACTAGTAATAAATGTGCTCCCTTGTTTGTGTTTATAGACAGGTAATTGTACAGAGGGAAGGTACCGATGTAACAGCAGAACCAGAGAAGGAGATAATGTCTCTCACTCGCCCAGGACTGGGAATGTATATAATATATCTAATTCCATACTGACAGGAAGGTGCTGTCTGTCACATACATCTCATCACAGGAAGTCTAAGGAACACACACACGGCACCAAAAATATAATGCAACGTGAGGCTGAGTTTAGATATTTTTTACCTCCTTACACAATCGTCCAACTTTGTTAAATAAAACCCATGAAGTGTCAATGCAATGATTTACCCAGCGCCTCCTTATACTCACTGAGAGAACCTGGAAAGCGCTGACATTAGACCACAGGAGGAGAGACGCGCTATGGAGGAGGAGGAAATCTTGGGACCTCTGATCTAAGATCAGATTTTAATTATTTTTGTGTTTACATTTTTGTGCTAAAACGTAATTTAAACCTGTGAGTCTGTGCATATGTTTGAAAGTAATTGGGGCCAATTCTATTAGCTTCGGGAACCAACTCATCAAGGAATTTGCAGATTTGCTATTCAGAAATCCTCGATGAGTTGGTCAAATCGTATGGGGACGGTATTTTCCCGTGTGTTTGTGCTCCTGGCCAAACTCACCGAGTGGGAGCTGCATATAAAGCAAAATAATGCCATTTCGAGAAAATAATGTTATTCTAATAGACTTGAGAATCTCATCAGGGATCTGGAATATCGAGTTTCTCGCAGATTTCATCTCGCCACCCCAAGGATGCCAATCAATCACCACTGTGACAATTAATGGCTAGAGGGTGGGGATAGTTGCCCTGGTGAAGGTGGTTAGGCCTCCTGGGTGGGAAGCAGGGGAGGGGGTTATTTCCTTAATTACTATAGTGGTTATTAACAGGGCCGCCAACAGGGTGGTGTCACGGTTACTTATGACAGGTTGTAATTTACACCAAATAACTTGTTTTGAACTGAACGAGGCTTAGATATAATAAAGTATATATATACCTTTAGATAGGTGAACACACAATATAGTACAGTAATAGGCAAGAGGTAACACTTACTTGGGAAATGGGGGAGGAGAAGTATGTTGCATAGCAATTCTCCAGCAATCAGGTACAATCAAGATGGTATCAGAAGACAAAGGATATAGGGTTGACCACAGTTTATATATCTTTTGTAACCCTATCCTTAACATTAAGTACAGGTGATTGGATCACAATTACCTGTAGCCAATCTTTGACGTGGGAACACATTTTGATACAAGCCCCTAGCTAGTTGGCTCATGCGCATTAGGACTCTGGGGTCTCATTTCTGTAGCCCCACATTTGCATCAGGAATGCCAGCCAGTGTACCAGATGGGGTTCAGGCAGGATGCTCTTTGTTGTGAGGTGTAAAAAGTGACACAGACTGCTCTGGTTTGAGTCGTCTCCGCACTCATGTAAACAGTGGAGGTGATAAACTCCTTTGGAACAGCACTTAAATTCTAGACATTAGGACGCTCCAAGGCCATCTGCTGCCCTTTGTCCAAAGGAATTTCCTCTGGGTTTTATCCCTGCCATGGGATACAGTGTTATAAGTAAAACACAAACATATTAAAATATCCGGTTCCGTTGGGTTTAGCGGGTACAAACTACCCAGATTTCAATGGCGGAACTGGGACACCCAATGGTCCGAGTTTCAGCCCGCTGAGACCTTCAGAATCGGAGTTACACAAATACACCTTAAACCGTTTCCTATGTTAATTCAATAAACTCCGCTGTAAATTAAATCACGTTTTTTCACTAAATCCCCATTGAAAACAACGAACTCCGCCGCCATAGACTTTCAATGGCAAACCGCCGCCATTGGCGGCTATGGGAATCCGCCGGCATAGACTTTCAATGGGGCATCCCCGCCGTTGAAGTCTATTTGGTTTTTCCGCCATAGACGGACAATGGAAATTGGCCGCCATTGGAGTCTATGGGAAAAAGTCCCGAACTTTCAAGGGGGTCCATACTCCGTCGGGTTGGTCCATGAGGTTCAAGGATGGTTCTGCAGGGCCCTCCGGAACCGGAGATATGGATTCATGGTTTTCAGCTTTTTCCACTTAGTCAATTTCTTGAGCTGTTTCTTCTTCCGCCGCCAACGGAACCTATGGCGCGACCAGCTCTCTTGGCACGACCCTTCTCGGGGGTCCAGGATTCGGGGACCCAGTTGTGGTAAAGTGGGGGGAGGCCAAGGAACTAGGGGCAAAAATAATTTTAATTCTAGGTGCTCTAGAACTGTAGATTCCCTGCTAAGTGATCAAAGCTCTCTTTTAGATAATGTATCCGCTTTGCGGTTTTGCGGTTTGGACGGCAGCCAACTCGTTCCTGGAAAGCGCCGTCGAGGAATCTCCATTGAAGTCAATGGGTTTATTGACTAACAATGGGAAACCGCCGCTCCTCCTCTCGGACGCCACCTGCTGGTCTTCACAGGAAACAGGACTAAAACAGCAAGATCCGCCATTGAAATGCATTGAGCTCTAATTGGGCCTATGGGACCCAGCAAAATGGTGCCTGAAAAGGCGGGAAAATTATACAAAGGGCTATAATCACTAAAGAACTATTAACCCTTGAACTTCCACATGGATCACAGTGTGTGTGTGATGCAGACACTGATTAAACCAGATATAACAATAAAGCATGGGAACAGGGAATATACATTTTCATGTTATAACAAGGGTTAAATCACCTTTCTGGACCGCAGCTCAGTTAACCCCTTGTCTCCCTGGTGAGGTCAGGGGATGGCCAAATGGGGTGCATTCCCTTTAATACCGGGCCACCCCCTTTCTCCCTCTACAGGGTGGGTCTGCCAGGGTTGGCGTCCCGGGCCCTGAGTCCGTGTAATTAAAAAAAAGTGTCAGGAAAAAGAAATTCTGCGGGTTATGGCGGCGACGGGGCGATCGGGTCCTCGGGGTTGATGCGCAAAAAAAATAAGCCACCCGGCTTGCATAGGTCTCGGCGCGCATGGGAAGGGAAGCATGGTGGACCCGCTGCCAATGTGGGACAGAGGGGAAGCACCGTGGCCAGCCCACGCCTGCTAACCCAGCTCCTCTCGCGCCCGCCTCCTGCCCCGTAGGGGGGGAAAGTAAATGCTCCCGTGGGAATTACGAAAAAATCCTCTCTGCAGGGAAAGAGAATCAGCGGGCCCGGCAAGCAAAAAAGTATAGAGGCTGGACTGTGCTAAACAAAAATGCCTATATTGATCCCACAGGGGTGAAACGCGTTAGATCCCACAGGGGTGAAACACGTTAGATCCCACAGGGGTGAAACGCGTTAGAGCGCACAGGGGATTTATTCCCCTCTTTTATTCTTTTTATTGCTCATGGATCAATAAAGGCATTTTTGTTTAGCACAGTCCAGTCTCTATACTTTTTTGCTTGCAGCGCCCGCTGATTCTCTCTCTCTGCAGAGAGGTTTATTCGTTTGTCCACGTTCACAGCTTGGAGCTCGCCCACCCGGCCCAAGGAATACACGGAGTAAGTCATCTCTTTATTTTCTTCAAATCCCCAGGGGAAATAGCCATTCATGTGGGGTTTACAATTACTGGGGTCCGTTGTTGGTTGAGAGACCAGCTCCGGTAAACCCTTACCCGATCGCTAGGCTTATCCCTGCACTAGGGGTCAAGTCATGCTGTCTTTATGTGATATACACTCACCAACTCAACTCCCTGCTATCCAGAGCTGAATGCATTAAGTACATGGACTTTATACTTCTGGATTCATACTCTGCAGCACACGTCAGTTTGTTTGGGGGGGCTCATCCTTCTAATCGTATATTCCCGTGGGAATTAGCCCACAAGACTTTCCCCTCCGAGCCTACCTCCCGTCCCCCTCTCCCCACAGGGCAGCAGCCACGGGGATCGGGGGCAGGGGAGGAAACGAGACATAAACCATGGACAAACTTTCATCTGAAGCATTTGGTGGGCAAAGAAGCAGCACCCACCCAGTCAAGGTCAGTCACCCACCCAGGCAGTCACCCAAGGCAGTCATCCACCAATGCAGTCACCCACGGAGTCTGTCACCCACCCACCCAGGTAGTCACCCACCCACCTAGACAGTCACCCACCCAGGCAGTCACCCACCCACCAGGCTGTCACCTACCTACCAAAACAGTCAACTACCCAGGCAGTCGGTCAGTTGCCCAAGCAGTCAGTCACACACCCAGGAGGTCAGTCAGTCACCCACCAAAGCAGTCAGTCACCCACCAAAGCAGTCAGCACGTCACCCAGGCAGTCAGTACCCCAACCAAGCAGTTAGTCACCCAGTCAGTCAAGGCAGTCAGACACCCACCAATCCAGGCAGTCAGTCACCCAACCAAGCAGTCTGTCACGCACCCAGGCAGTCACCCAGGCAGTCAGTCACCCACCCACATGCCTTACATCTACCCTCCAAAACCAGCCCCCCAGCCTGCCAATTGAAGCCCCCCCCAGTTGGTTGAAGGCTCCACCCCCCCCATCAAGCCCCCGCCCCCCTCGCCTGGCCAGTTGAAGCACGGGCCAATTGAAGGCCCCCACTGCGGACCAGTTAATGAGAGGTACTTTAATTTATTTTAGACCCATACTGTACTTTACCCCTTAGGTCCACACTTTACCCCCCCCCCTCAGGCCCATACTTAACCCCCCTCAGGCCCATACTTAAGCCGGGAGTGGTTAAGGAGTTAAACCTTTCATTACCATAGTGGTTCCCACCACTATGGTAGTGAAGGGTTCAACTCCTCCCATAATATTCCGGGCAGGCCTAACCACCCACCATGGGTCAACTACCCACTTCATCCACCCCCTCTGCCATCAATATATGGATCACTCTTGTTTAACCCCTTCATTGCCTTAGCGGCTAGCTACTAAGGTAATTAAGCTGTTTTTATTTTAATTTGAATACTAGTGTGCGGGAGGAGGCGTTCTCTGAAGCTGAATAGCAATTTTTTCAGCCTCTGGGACCCCCTGTTTCCCTAGTTACAGGCACCGTTATGGGGTGCTGGTATCCTCGTGCAATGTTTTAATCTCCCGCGTCACGTGACCAGGACATTTAAATGCATAAGAGATACTGCCACCCCATACCAGGGTCTGTAACTTGGGAAGCTGGGGGTCCCCGGACCTGAAATGAATGTGGTTCAGCTCTGGAAACCCCCTGCTCCCACACACTAGTATTTAAATTTAAATAAAAACACTGCGATCAAATGTGAGAGCTGTGCAGGGAGAGGCAGCTCTCTCTGTGCAGGGAGATCGCCTGTGAGAGCTGTGCAGGGAGAGGCGGCTCTCTCTGTGCAGGGAGATCGCCTGCGAGAGCTGTGCAGGGAGAGGCGGCACTCTCTGTGCAAGGAGATCGCCTGTGAGAGCTGTGCAGGGAGATGCAGATCTCTCTGTGCATGGAGATCGCCTGCGAGAGATGTGCAGGGACAGGCGGCTCTCTCTATGCAGTTAGATTGCCTGTAAGAGCTGTGCAGGGAGAGGCAGCTCTCTCTGTGCAGGGAGATAGCCAGCGAGAGCTGTGCAGGGAGATGCAGCCCTCTCTGTGCAGGGAGATCGCCTGCGGGAGCTGTGCAGGGAGATTCAGCTCTCTGTGCAGGGAGATCGCCTGCGAGAGCTGTGCAGGGAGAGGCACCTCTCTGTGCAGGGATATCGCCTGCGAGAGCTGTGCAGGGAGATGCAGCTCTCTTTGCAGGGAGATCGCCTGCGAGAGCTGTGCAGGGACATGCAGCTGTCTCTTTGCAGGGAGATCGCCTGTGAGAGCTGTGCAGGGAGATGCAGCTCTCTGTGCAGGGAGATCGCCTGCGAGAGCTGTGCAGGGAGATGCAGCTCTCTTTGCAGGGAGATCGCCTGCGAGAGCTGTGCAGGGAGATGCAGCTGTCTCTATGCAGGGAGATCGCCTGCGAGAACTGTGCAGGGAGAGGCGGCTCTCTCTGTGCAGGGAGATCGCCTGTGAGAGCTGTGCAGGGAGAGGCGGCTCTCTCTGTGCAGGGAGATCGCCTGTAGAGCTGTGCAGGGAGAGGCGGCACTCTCTGTGCAAGGAGATCGCCTGTGAGAGCTGTGCAGGGAGATGCAGAACTCTCTGTGCATGGAGATCGCCTGCAAGAGCTGTGCAGGGAGAGGCGGCTCTCTCTGTGCAGTTAGATTGCCTGTAAGAGCTGTGCAGGGAGATGCAGCTCTCTGTGCAGGGAGATCGCCTGCGAGAGCTGTGCAGGGAGATGCAGCTCTCTCTGTGCAGGGAGATCGCCAGCGAGAGCTGTGCAGGGAGATGCAGCTCTCTCTGTGCAGGGAGATCGCCTGCGGGAGCTGTGCAGGGAGATTCAGCTCTCTGTGCAGGGAGATCGCCTGTGAGAGCTGTGCAGGGAGATTCAGCTCACTGTGCAGGGAGATCGCCTGCGAGAGCTGTGCAGGGAGAGGCAGCTCTCTCTGTGCAGGGAGATCGCCTGCGAGAGCTGTGCAGGGACATGCAGCTGTCTCTATGCAGGGAGATCGCCTGCGAGAACTGTGCAGGGAGATGCAGCTCTCTCTATGCAGGGAGATCGCCTGTGAGAGCTGTGCAGGGAGATGCAGGTCTCTATGTGCAGGGAGCGGCGGCTCTCTATGTGCAGGGAGCGGTGGCTCTCTATGTGCAGGGAGCGGCGGCTCTCTATGTGCAGGGAGCGGTGGCTCTCTATGTGCAGGGAGCGGCGTCTCTCTATGTGCAGGGAGCGGCGGCTCTCTATGTGCAGGGAGCGGTGGCTCTCTATGTGCAGGGAGCGGTGTCTCTCTATGTGCAGGGAGCGGTGGCTCTCTATGTGCAGGGAGCGGCGGCTCTCTATGTGCAGGGAGCGGTGGCTCTCTATGTGCAGGGAGCGGTGGCTCTCTATGTGCAGGGAGCGGCGGCTCTCTATGTGCAGGGAGCGGCGGCTCTCTATGTGCAGGGAGCGGTGGCTCTCTATGTGCAGGAAGCGGCGGCTCTCTATGTGCAGGGAGCGGCGGCTCTCTATGTGCAGGGAGCGGCGGCTCTCTATGTGCAGGGAGCGGCGGCTCTCTATGTGCAGGGAGCGGCGGCTCTCTATGTGCAGGGAGCGGCGGCTCTCTATGTGCAGGGAGATGCGGCTCTCTATGTGCAGGGAGCGGCGGCTCTCTATGTGCAGGGAGCGGCGGCTCTCTATGTGCAGGGAGCGGCGGCTCTCTATGTGCAGGGAGCGGCGGCTCTCTATGTGCAGGGAGCGGCGGCTCTCTATGTGCAGGGAGCGGCGGCTCTCTATGTGCAGGGAGTGGCGGCTCTCTATGTGCAGGGAGATGCAGCTCTCTATGTGCAGGGAGCGGCGGCTCTCTATGTGCAGGGAGTGGCGGCTCTCTATGTGCAGGGAGATGCAGCTCTCTATGTGCAGGGAGCGGTGGCTCTCTATGTGCAGGGAGCGGCGGCTCTCTATGTGCAGGGAGCGGCGGCTCTCTATGTGCAGGGAGCGGTGGCTCTCTATGTGCAGAGAGCGGCGTCTCTCTATGTGCAGGGAGCGGCGGCTCTCTATGTGCAGGGAGCGGTGGCTCTCTATGTGCAGGGAGAGGCTGCTCTCTATGTGCAGGGAGATGCAGCTCTCTATGTGCAGGGAGCGGCGGCTCTCTATGTGCAGGGAGCGGCGGCACTCTATGTGCAGGGAGTGGCGGCTCTCTATGTGCAGGGAGCGGCGGCTCTCTATGTGCAGGGAGCGGCGGCTCTCTATGTGCAGGGAGCGGCGGCTCTCTATGTGCAGGGAGCGGCGGCTCTCTATGTGCAGGGAGTGGCGTCTCTCTATGTGCAGGGAGCGGCGGCTCTCTATGTGCAGGGAGCGGCGGCTCTCTATGTGCAGGGAGCGGCGGCTCTCTATGTGCAGGGAGCAACGGCTCTCTATGTGCAGGGAGCGGCGGCTCTCTATGTGCAGGGAGCGGTGTCTCTCTATGTGCAGGGAGCGGCGGCTCTCTATGTGCAGGGAGCGGTGACTCTCTATGTGCAGGGAACGGCGTCTCTCTATGTGCAGGGAGCGGCGGCTCTCTATGTGCAGGGAGCGGTGGCTCTCTATGTGCCGGGAGCGGCGGCTCTCTATGTGCAGGGAGCGGCGGCTCTCTATGTGCAGGGAGCGGTGGCTCTCTATGTGCAGGGAGCGGTGGCTCTCTATGTGCAGGGAGCGGTGGCTCTCTATGTGCAGGGAGCGGCGGCTCTCTATGTGCAGGGAGCGGCGGCTCTCTATGTGCAGGGAGCGGTGTCTCTCTATGTGCAGGGAGCGGCGGCTCTCTATGTGCAGGGAGCGGTGGCTCTCTATGTGCAGGGAGCGGTGTCTCTCTATGTGCAGGGAGCGGCGGCTCTCTATGTGCAGGGAGCGGTGGCTCTCTATGTGCAGGGAGCGGTGGCTCTCTATGTGCAGGGAGCTGTGTCTCTCTATGTGCAGGGAGCGGCGGCTCTCTATGTGCAGGGAGCGGTGTCTCTCTATGTGCAGGGAGCGGCGTCTCTCTATGTGCAGCTCAGATTGCGATAAAATCACAGGGAGAGAACTTAGTAGAAACCTGAGATCACTTTGCCGCTTCGCCGTACGGTTTTGGCGTTTTCCTGCCTCACGGTTTGAGATTCTTTCTGATTACCATCACAACACAAAGGACAAACCGCTGGGCGGGACCAGGCCACATCGTTCCAGATAGCAGCAAACTCATCATAGCTGCTAGAATAAGCCCCTATATCTTAGTCGCATGAACCTCAGGTATAGAAGTAGCATCCTATAATAAGGTCGGCGTAGTTCTGAGCACAGGGTATGAGTTATTTAAGGAAAAGCGTAGATTCACGCCTGCGGAAGTGTTATATCCGCTCCCTCCCTGTGTTAGAACAAGCTGAGCGGAGGAGACACTCATTGCTGGATATTGTTTAAATCGCGTGTGTGGGGAATTTGAAGGATTTCCCCTTTTCCACGTCCGATCCGGCTGAAGTCCTCATCCGGATAGGCTCGAAATTGATAGATGATGTTGAACTTTGGATTTTTAGACACTTGTGGAAGAAATAAAGCTCTTCTCTATATGTTAGTCTGCGCTTATAGTGCGGCGACGGTGACAGCGATGTGATGTCGCGGCAAAACAAATGCATTTCCGCCGTCACGCGCGCTTATAGTATGCGCGACGCGACGGATTGGTCACGATCGCTGGAAGTCATCTCTATTTGATTTCCCAGCGTCCGTCGGCTGACCGTCACGTCGCGTCGCCGGCACTATAAGCGCAGCCTTGGGGTTAACTAGTCCATCAGAAGACTTGTATTACATGTTGTGTACAGATGCAGCGGCCGTTATTCGAACATATCACGGAGCCGTTTTCGTGTGCGCTGCTGTTCTCCACGCGGCCAATCACGCGGTTGCTTTGTTTGAATTTCATGGATTCCGATTTCTTCGGACGCAATTCTTCGTGTTTCCGTGGCAGAAATGAATGAATTGCAATGTGTACAGTACAGCACGGTGTCACTATCAGGTGTTAAAAACCAGAACACTAAAATGCCATTTTCTGCACTCGATAAAAACAAGTCAATCCGCGGTAACGACGCGCCATGACATGGGTATTCCGAGGTATACAACACGCGGTAATAACGCACCATGACATGGGTATTCCGGGATATACAACACGCGGTAATGACACGCCATGACATGGGTATTCCGAGGTATACAACACGCAGTAATGACACGCCATGACATGGGTATTCCGAGGTATACAACACGCTGTAATGACACGCCATGACATGGATATTCCCAGGTATACAGCACGCGGTAATGACACACCATGACATGGGTATTCCGGGGTATACAACACGCGGTAATGACACGCCATGACATGGGTATTCCGAGGTATACAACACGCGGTAATGACGCGCCATGACATGGGTATTCCGGGGTATACAACACGCGGTAATGACGCACCATGACATGGGTATTCCGAAGTATACAACACGCTGTAATGACACGCCATGACATGGGTATTCCCAGGTATACAGCACGCGGTAATGACACGCCATGACATGGGTATTTCGGGGTATACAACACACGGTAATGACGCGCCATGACATGGGTATTCCGGGGTATACAACACGCGGTAATGACGCGCCATGACATGGGTATTCCGGGGTATACAACACACGGTAATGATGCGCCATGACATGGGTATTCCGGGGTATACAACACGCGGTAATGACGCGCCATGACATGGGTATTCTGAGGTATACAACACGCGGTAATGATGCGCCATGACATTGGTATTCCGAGGTATACAACGCGTGGTAATGAAACGCCATGACATGGGTATTCTGAGGTATACAACACGCGGTAATGACGTGCCATGACATGGGTATTCCCAGGTATACAGTACGCGGTAATGACTCGCCATGACATGGGTATTCCCAGGTATACAGCACGCGGTAATGACGCGCCATGACATGGGTATTCCCAGGTATACAGCACGCGGTAATGACGCACCATGACATGGGTATTCCCAGGTATACAGCACGCGGTAATGACGCGCCATGACATGGGTATTCCCAGGTATACAACACGCGGTAATGACGCACCATGACATGGGTATTCCCAGGTATACAACACGCGGTAATGATGCGCCATGACATGGGTATTCCGGTGTATACAACACGGGTTAATGACGCGCCATGACATGGGTATTCCGAGGTATACTACACACGGTACTGATGCGTCATGACATGAGTATTCCGGGTATACAACACGCGTTAATGACGCACCATGACATGGGTATTCCCGGGTATACAACACGCGGTAATGACACGCCATGACATGGGTATTCCCGGGTATACAACACGCGGTAATGACGCGCCATGACATGGGTATTCCGAGGTATACAACACGTGGTAATGATGCGCCATGACATGGGTATTCCGGTGTATACAACAGGCGGTAATGACACGCCATGACATGGGTATTCCCAGGTATGCAACACGCAGTAATGACACGCCATAACATGGGTATTCCGAGGTATACAACACGCGGTAATGACGCGTCATGACATGTATATTCCGAGGTATACAACACGCGGTAATGACGCGCCATGACATGGGTATTTCGAGGTATACAACACGCGGTAATGATGCGCCATGACACGTGTATTCCGAGGTATACAAAACGCTGCAATGATGCGCCATGACATGGGTATTCCGAGGTATGCAACACGCGGTAATGACGCGCCATGACACGGGTATTCCGAGGTATACAACACGCTGCAATGATGCGCCATGACATGGGTATTCCGGGGTATACAACACGCAGTAATGACGCGCCATGACATGGGTATTCCCAGGTATACAACACGCTGCAATGACGCACCATGACACGGGTATTCTGAGGTATACAACGCGTGATATGTTTGAATAATGGCCGCTGCATCTGTAGTTACAACAAGAGTACATATAATTATCAAAAACCTGGGTCTGAATAAAATTAGCACTTCCGGTTTATTCTTAAATATCTACTTTTAACAACTAGCAAAGAGGCGCGTATGCGTGTGTAAAATAGCCTCCAGGCAGCTACTTCTGTTTCTGGGCCTTTCCTCTGTCAATCCTGTTAGAACAGGCAGTTGAAAGGTTAATACCTTCAAGAGGTCTGTATGTGTATTTCAGCCTTTAATGTGTAGCAATATTCAAGGGTGGGCCTTGCAACTCTGAGGTAGTCTATCAAAGGGGTGGATATTGGTTGGAACACCCCGTGCTGTGTGTGGGCCAATCTGTATCCGGCTTTGGCTTGTAATGAGTCAAAGTTGGAGACACTCCCCTGAGATGTTCAAATTGGGACATATCTCCTAAATTAAGAGTCAATTATTCTGTCAGTTAAGTGAGTCAGTGATCTACTGAGTGAGAGGAGTGATTCCAGGAACTCTCTCTCTCCCTCCACCCATGCTGGGTTGGAGGGAGGGGGGCCAAGAAGAGCATGATGCTAGCCAGGGCTCTGAGCTAGAGAGAGGAATATGATATTACAGACTGTGATGCTGTATTTGTATCTGCATTAAAGCTGCCAGGAACAAGAGATTGCTGTGTGGCTTTCTGGTCTCTGCACGAGGAGTGTCAGTGAGGGTCTATCCCCTGAAGACCCCAGAGGATCCTCACTGGCTGGAGGCACTGCACCATCTGGAGAAACAAGGTAACCTGTCCTGGCTCACCCCACACCACCGCGGAGCCCTCAGTCCGCTACCACAGCAAACCCGGCCCTAAGGGCTCTCTGACCCTCCCCATCCCGCAACCACAGCAAACCCGGCCCTAAGGGCTCACTGACCCTCCCCATCCCACTACCACAGCAAACCCGGCCCTAAGGGCTCGCTGACCCTCCCTCCCCATCCCGCTACCACAGCAAACCCGGCCCTAAGGGCTCTCTGACCCTCCCCATCCCGCAACCACAGCAAACCCGGCCCTAAGGGCTCACTGACCCTCCCCATCCCACTACCACAGCAAACCCTACCCTAAGGGCTCGCTGACCCTCCCTCCCCATCCCGCTACCACAGCAAACCCGGCCCTAAGGGCTCGCTGACCCTCCCGCAACAAACTTTATTTTGTAATTGAGTCATCCCCACTATTCTCTACAACCAACCAAACCTCACAGTGTCACCTGCACAATGTTACTGTGCTGCTGCTGACATGATTGGGATGATAGGGGATAGCCGGCCTTCATAATAAAGGTGATGCCCAGCTGGCTGTCCCTAAAATTGTGCGTCAAGAGCTGAGAGTGCCAGCAATGCCCCCTGCTACAGTATGCTTCCCTGTACCTCTCTTCCCACTATACTGTCCCCTGCAGGGTTATAAGCCATGGATAACATGTGTGGTTAGGGACCCCCTGGGAAATAGCTGCAGGACTGGGACTTTGGGAGCGGAAGGTTAAGGGTAGATATTGGGGGGCAACAAGAGTTAAAATCTGAATAAAATGTTCCAAATTGACAAACGGGGTTCAGTTGATAATAAGTAGTTTATTTCATTACATATGCTATGCACTAAGCTCATCTATAATGTTACCCAGAGGTGGCAGCTCTGTGACTTTCATTTGCATTTCCAAACAACTTTGATGATGAGAACATTTCATTTGGAAAGATTCAAATGTGATAGATGACATTAATACTCCCGGCAGGATCGGGTGATATGAGGAGATGCTGTTATTATAATAACTTTATAGAGCACCTGGCATAGCCAAAGAACCTGACTGTGACAAAAAAGGGTTAATCCCCCAGCATGCTGCGCTGCCTGAGCCGTTTGGTGTTATAGTTTGCGGTAGAAATCTCGCTTTCTTCCATGGGAAGTTGCTGGCGTTGCTCTGTGCCCTAGGCTACTGTGTGTATTGGACACCACTTGGACCTGTCTCCTCTCTGGCAGTGTGGGTGAGCAGGAGGGTAAGTGAGTTAGGAAGGGATGGGAGAGAGTTTGTTTCTTGTATGTTTGCCCACCACGGCAAACCCTGTCTTTTATTTATTTAAATACCAAGGGATTGAAGGACGTAATGAAGAGAGGGTTCGACAGGAACTGCAGCAAGAAGAGGGCGGAGTGACAGAAGGAGACTAGAGGTGTAGGAATATATCATTGTCACGGGAGAGCAGCACTTTTATTCGGGTAAACCCGCGTACACACAATGAAATACAAAATGCAGACGGAATACGCACTTACTGGGGGTCTGGGATTGAAAACGCCTCAAATAGGTGCAGGGTGCCTGTTTCGGAAGGCTTACCCTGACCCGAGCTTTCCTGGAGAATACCCAACAGGGACCGCTACGCTATATGTTTAGAACTTGGTCCTCGCTTCTGTCTCAGGGGGCTATGCACTAAGCTCCGAACATTTGCGCCGGCCTGAAAAAAATTATCATGTCCGATAAAAAATTAAGCCGGCGGCGCGATTCACTAAGGCCCTCAGCCCATTTTCTATCGGACGTGCCCAAAACTGGCTTATCGTGCGTGCAAAGTTTTTTCCCTCTGCTAGCGCACTGAAACTTCCTGTACGCTAGCTGATAGAAAAAATAAGCCGCCTGTGACATTTGCATGAAGATTTGCCATCTCCATGCAACGCTGTTACAGACGATCCTACACTAAATAAATACATTTGAATAATAGTGTACATGAGCAGGGGGTCTCCGGAGCTGAACAGTATTGGTTTCAGGTCCGAGGACCCCCTACTTCAGGAGATATAGGCCCCGTTATGGGGTGCCGGTATCCCCTGCAGAATTTCAATGTCCCGGTCACGTGACGCGGACGCTTGAAAGTGCGGGGGATACTGGCACCCCATAACCAGGCCTGTATCACTTGAATTTTTTTTTTTACATGATGTCACTTAAAGGGAATGATGCCAGCCTATCAGAATGGCTGTGCTTCATTTGCCTTTAAGAAGACGTGACGAAGCCAGAGTCACATGGTATTTCAGCCAATCAGATCGTGGGAACCAATTCCACACTCTGATTGGCTGAAATACCATGTGACGCTGGCCATCTTGGATTTAGTGAAGTCATCTTAAAGGTAAATGAAGCACAGCCATTCTGATTGGCTGGCATCATTCCCTTTACATGATGTCATGTAAAAAAAAATTTTAAGTCGGAACATGGTTTGAACAGCCAATCAGGTGGCTGTTAACCATTTTGAGGCTAAATGTGACGTCACAAGCCCTATTTAAGGCCGTGACGCCTCATTTGAGCCCAAGAAGACGACGAGACAACATTGGTTTGGATTTACCATGGGGTTTTTTGGATTGACAGATGTAGATAGAAGATAAAGAAGATCAAGAAATGGTGACAGATGAAGATAGAAGAAGGTGATTGAAGAAAGATAAAAGAAGATTGGGGTACTTGAGCCGGATCTTCATGGCGGATGGCATCGGATGCAGTTGGAGGCCTCCAAGGTACGTGAGCTTCCTGTTACCCCGGGAGTCGGAGGGCCACCACTTCTAATGGTAAGTTATATATTCAATGTTTGTAAATGTCTCTTTTTACAGGTTTCTTCATTGGATGTGTTTTTTGATTTTTTGGGGGAGGCACATTGACTGATAATATATTAATCACTTTAGGGTACAGATTAATACATTATTATGACAATATTTGGGGGGCATTTGTGGCTTGGTATTGCTGTTTTTTTTAATTTCAGTTTCTTATGTGGATGTGATTGTTTTTTTTTCCTGCTTAATGGTAATAAAATGTTTGCGATTGGTGTTCGCTTGTAGTTAATGTTGTATTATATTAGCTAATGCTTTTTATGGATATTTCAGATATTGTTTGCATTTATTTCTTTGTCTTTTAATGTTTACATTAATTAATGTTGTAGTAATTCATTGGTTTGATTGGTTAGTGTTACTATTCATTTTGAGTTGGTTTAGGAATTAATTGGTTTCATTGGTTAATGGTTAATGGTTTAATTAATTCATTCTTGATGTTGTTACTGCTTGTATTCATTGGATTAGCTGGCTACTGTATTTATTTACTTTATTTAGGTATGCTAATGCAGTGTTTAATAATGGGCAAATATTCTATATCTGGATAATAGTTATTTTGCACATTATTATACTGTATGTGTTAGGGGGTGTATTTAGTTATAAATCATGTTTAGTATTTTTGTAGGCACAACATTGGTACCGCAGGCCCGCGGGTACCCCGGGACGGCCGCGTGGACACCGGGACGGCCGCGGGGTCAACCGGGGACACTCGCGCGACCCCCGGCCTCCCTCGGAGACCCCCGCGGGGTCAGCCGGGGACACCCGCTGTCCTGTTGTATGGGTTTTGCGCCTGCAAAAATATAAACAAAGAATTTTTTCTAAGTCCTGCTTTTTTTATCACCAGCCTTTAGCTGGTGAGCTTTATTCAGCGCAACTTTCACGTACGATACGTTTGCGTTGCTTAGTGAATCCCGCAGAAGGGCAGGATTCAGCGCAAACAGCTCATCGTACGAGCAAAGTTGGACTTTGAAAAATTTCCAGGAAAAAGTCAGTTTTAGAGCGCAAAGTGCCTGTTTGTGCGGCTTAGTGAATAGCGCTCGGCGGAACTTCACGTTCTAAGAGCACTTTGCGCTCTTAAAACGACTTATCACTGCTTAGTGCATAGCCCCCTTAGTGTAGTATGGTCATACTCATTCAAAAGTCTACAAGACTCTCTCTGCCAGGGTGTGTCCAGGCAGCAACCTTTATACATATTTGGTTCCTTTGTCTAAAACTGTTACTAGGCAGATTATACTAACCACTCCTTAATTCTTAAACCAATCATCTTACAGCTCATTAAACCTGGTTACAACTGGCCTCAAACAGCTATGAATAAGTACCTGGTACCCACTCTCACTAGGAATGTGGGCGTTACTTTAGGCACATTCGTAAATCAACTTAGGAGTGAAATCTTCCATTTACACCAGATACATTCTTACTCACAAAATGGATACTAGACATAACTGACTTTACCTCTGTAAATCGCGAGCCCCCCGCAGGCAGTCTCGCGCCCCCCAGTTTTCGCACCGCTGGTCTAGAGTACAGAGGACCAGAGCAACGCCGGCGACTTTCCATGGAAGAAAGTGAGATTTCTACCACAAACTATAACACCAAACGGCTCAGGCAGCGCAGCATGCTGGGGGATTAACCCTTTCCTGTCACAGTCAGGTTCTTTGGCTTTGCCAGGTGCTCTATAAAGTTATTATAATAACAGCGTCTCCTCATATCACCCGATCCTGCTGGGAGTATTAATGTCATCTATCACATTTGAATCTTTCCAAATGAAATGTTCTCTTCAACAAAGTTATTTGGAAATGCAAATGAAAGTCACAGAGCTGCCACCTCCGGGTAACGTTATACTGGTGCTGGCTGAGGCCTTCAACTGGGCTTGGAAATGGATAAAACTGGGTTTGGAAATGGATTAAACTGGGCTTGGAAAGGGGTAAAACTGGGTCTGGAAATGGGTAAAACTGCGATTGGAAATCACAAAGGGAAAATTCCCCAACTTAAGCACTTCAAAAAATATTTATAATTTATGAGAAAAATCCACGTAAGATATCATACAGTATTGTACTCAATTAACCAAGAAACAACACAAACAGTATTGCCTATGAATGTTGTACACTCCCACAAATAAGAATAAATGGGTGTATATAGCACTAAAAGAAATCAAAGTGACAATACAAGTGAAATACTGTGATCATAAAAATTATAAACTAGGCTGCCAGGTAACACCAACTCCAAGACACAGTTAGTGAAACAGAACAAAAAATAGACAATACAGACCGGTGCCAATTAGTCCAATGGTTGAAAATAAATGTCCAATAATGAAAGAGTCTCAAGCAGTCAATAGCTGTGGATATATCTTCCCAGTTTGGCTTCAATAGGTGGACTCCATCAACATAATGCAGAAAGAAAGAAACAAAGAAAACACATCATAGTGCAAATATGCAATAACTAGACATGCAGGACCAACAAGACAAGACAAACACTACATAAAACAAGCAAGGCTGACTAATACTAAAGATTAATTTATTACACACAATACAATAGTGTAGCAGACGTGGGATCCGGTGGGTTAAAACCGGAATCCTACTTACAGAACTGCCACAGATCATAAGCAGGGGTTTTGTGGTGAATGGTAACCGTCTGCAGCTCCGTCCGAACACGTGACATCCAGGGCTCTCCTCTGCTCCGCATCCAGAAGTACGTCGCTCCGAGCGACTCTGGAGCTCTCCTGGAACTGTCAGTCAAACTGCTACCGGAAATGCACTCACAGGGGTGGGTGAATTCGCCGAAATCCCTCTCCACTGAACTGCTAAGCCAATAGATGCAAGTCCTCTGCCACACTCTACACGTAATAACAAATCTGCCCGACGCGTTTTGTGCGCATGCGCACTTCTTCAGGGGTATACATCACTGGACATGGGTTGCTTAAATACTGACTAAGCTATTGCTATTGGATGGTGAAACCAAAAAACTAGCATGTGATTGGTCTAAGCAGCTGTCAGTCATGCCCAATATACAATCAGCCTCACTAACACATATACATAACAAACGATCACAACAAATATAATACAATGTTAAAATACACTTATAGAAATGCAATTAATGATGTTAACTACTATGATATATATACATACATGATGTTATAACACTCCATAATAACCTATTGGTCATAAACTGGACGCAACATTAGGATCAATATGGTGAAGTGACATATTAATATTATTACATACACAGTTGTATTAAAAATCTACATGATTGTAAATATATAAATATTATAAATTTATTTAAAAATATAAATTAATATAAATTACTTAAAAATGATTATTGTCAAAATGATTATTTAAAACAGCTCATACAGTAAGTCGAAATCAATGTTTAGGCCGTTTGGAGACAGGGTCTTCAGCTCATAGATCCAGTATGACTCCCGCCTACTGATCTGATTGAGCTGATCGCCCCCCCTCCAACTAGCCTGCACTGTTTCAATAGCCTGACTCTCACAAATAAGATGTACTGGAAGATAGCTCGGGAACACACACACCCAGAAAGGGAGAAATAAGATGTACAGGAAGATACCTCGGGAACACACCAACCCAGAAAGGGAGAAATAAGAAGTACAGGAAGATAGCTCGGGAACAAACCAACCCAGAAAGGGAGAAATAAGATGTACAGGAAGTTAGCTTGGGAACACACCAACCCAGAAAGGGAGAAATAAGATGTACAGGAAGATAGCTCGGGAACAAACACACCCAGAAAGGGAGAAATAAGATGTACAGGAAGATAGCTCGGGAACACACACACCCAGAAAGGGAGATATAAGATGTACAGGAAGATAGCTCGGGAACACACCAACCCAGAAAGGGAGAAATAAGAAGTACAGGAAGATAGCTCGGGAACACACCAACCCAGAAAGGGAGAAATAAGATGTACAGGAAGTTAGCTTGGGAACACACCAACCCAGAAAGGGAGAAATAAGATGTACAGGAAGATAGCTCGGGAACGCACGCACCCAGAAAGGGAGAAATAAGATGTGCAGGAAGATAGCTCGGGAACACACACCCAGAAAGGGAGAAATAAGATGTACAGGAAGATAGCTCGGGAACACACACACCCAGAAAGGGAGAAATAAGATGTACAGGAAGATAGCTCGGGAACACACACACCCAGAAAGGGAGAAATAAGATGTACAGGAAGATAGCTCGGGAACACACACAACCAGAAAGGGAGAAATAATATGTACAGGAAGATAGCTCGGGAACGCACACACCCAGAAAGGGAGAAATAAGATGTACAGGAAGATAGCTCGGGAACACACCCACCCAGAAAGGGAGAAATAAGATGTACAGGAAGATAGCTCGGGAACACACACACCCAGAAAGGGAGAAATAAGATGTACAGGAAGATAGCTCGGGAACACACACAACCAGAAAGGGAGAAATAAGATGTACAGGAAGATAGCTCGGGAACACACACACCCAGAAAGGGAGAAATAAGATGTACAGGAAGATAGCTCGGGAACACACCCACCCAGAAAGGGGGAAATAAGATGTACAGGAAGATAGCTCGGGAATACACACCCAGAAAGGGAGAAATAAGATGCACAGGAAGATAGCTCGGGAACACACACACCCAGAAAGGGGGAAATAAGATGTACAGGAAGATAGCTCGGGAACACACACACCCAGAAAGGGGGAAATAAGATGTACAGGAAGATAGCACGGGAACACACCAACCCAGAAAGGGGGAAATAAGATGTAAAGGAAGATAGCTCGGGAACACACACACCCAGAAAGGGAGAAATAAGATGTACAGGAAGATAGCTCAGGAACACACCCACCCAGAAAGGGGGAAATAAGATGTACAGGAAGATAGCTCGGGAACACACACACCCAGAAAGGGAGAAATAAGAAGTACAGGAAGTGTAAATGTGCATATAAGGGGGGACTCCATTTTGATTGCTGGATAACCATTTTTCTATAACTATTCTGTACTAACGTTTAAGTCTCAGGAACTAATCACATGCCATATGCCATATGTAATTGTGCTGTGCAGGCAGGTCTGAGAATGTGACTTGACCTGTCACCTACTTATCTTTAGCTGAACTATGTTTGTTCAGACTCATTCAGACTTATTTTGCCCTGTAGAAAACAGGAACTTGTCTTCAGCCGTACTGGGCATAAGTTACACAACAATGCATTTCACAACATACTGCCATTTCCTTAACGGCCTCCTAACTAGGAAATGTGCCCCTTTCTCAGACCATAAACTGTCTAACTGTCATTTTGCTGAGATAGACAGATTGTGAAGTAAAAGGGGAAGTATGTTCTCATATCTGTGTTTTTCTATGCCCAAGTTTGCTATATAAACTGGCTGTAACCCTTCAATAAATGAGAGAGAACAGTTTTCTGACAAAGCTTCCTTGGTGGTTGTCTGACTCAATTACTGCTTTCTCCCGAGCTCGTCCACCATTTTGTTTTCCCAGGTCATCAGCGCTATAAGAGTGGGGTTAAATCCTCCGGAGGTGGAGTCGTCCTTGAGTTGGCAGACGGTGTATTTTCACGCTAAGACGTTGGAGAATACAAAGGGCACTTATTTTCATGGTGTCAGAAGTGGGATGTTTTCTTGTGGTAATACTACCTATACTTACATACCAGGAAACATCACAGGGGGGCCATGTGCTCTCACCAGGTTAGGGTTAATGATGTTTTCTGTAGAACCTGGCTTACATCAAACCAAAGTTAAGCGATCCACTATTTCACTTACTGAAAATTGCGATCCACATGTAAATTTATTGTCAACCACTGAAATTGTAAGTCTAGCAGCTTCCCTTGTTGGAGTTCCTGGATTGGCTGTGTATACAGCAAGAACTCTCGCCAAACTGGCATGCACTGTAGCCAAGGGGTTAAATCACACTTCCCAGGCCCTAGAAGAACTAATGATAGATTTACAAGATACACGCAAAGCAATTTTGGAAAATCGCGCCGCAATAGATTATCTTTTGCTTAAACATGAGCACGGATGTCAAGATTTTCAGGGAATGTGTTGTTTCAATCTCTCTGATCACTCCAAATCATTGCAAAGTCATGTCGCTGACATCAAAACTCTTGTCACAGACATTACTGAGAGAATTGATCAGTTTGATTGGACTTTTGGGTTAGGTGCATGGATTGGAGAATTGGGAAGGAAACTTCTTATGGGACTGATAGTAATCACTAGTATAATCGTAGTATTAGTTATTATTTTTTCATGCTGCAAATTTATGTGCTTATCTTTATGTAAAATGATTATGCCTTTTGGTAAGTCCATTGATCACACATATGCATCACTGGACGTTAATGCCCCCATTCACAGCTTCTCAAATATGATACGTAACTCTGGACCTACTGCCACTAGAGTCCAGATACCTTTGATGGATTATGATAACATTCAAATCCAATACGAGACCCCCGTATCCTAGAGGTTAATTGTCATTTTATGATGACAAAAGGGGGGATTGTAAATGTGCATATAAGGGGGGACTCCATTTTGATTGCTGGATAACCATTTTTCTATAACTATTCTGTACTAACGTTTAAGTCTCAGGAACTAATCACATGCCATATGCCATATGTAATTGTGCTGTGCAGGCAGGTCTGAGAATGTGACTTGACCTGTCACCTACTTATCTTTAGCTGAACTATGTTTGTTCAGACTCATTCAGACTTATTTTGCCCTGTAGAAAACAGGAACTTGTCTTCAGCCGTACTGGGCATAAGTTACACAACAATGCATTTCACAACATACTGCCATTTCCTTAACGGCCTCCTAACTAGGAAATGTGCCCCTTTCTCAGACCATAAACTGTCTAACTGTCATTTTGCTGAGATAGACAGATTGTGAAGTAAAAGGGGAAGTATGTTCTCATATCTGTGTTTTTCTATGCCCAAGTTTGCTATATAAACTGGCTGTAACCCTTCAATAAATGAGAGAGAACAGTTTTCTGACAAAGCTTCCTTGGTGGTTGTCTGACTCAATTACTGCTTTCTCCCGAGCTCGTCCACCATTTTGTTTTCCCAGGTCATCAGCGCTATAAGAGTGGGGTTAAATCCTCCGGAGGTGGAGTCGTCCTTGAGTTGGCAGACGGTGTATTTTCACGCTAAGACGTTGGAGAATACAAAGGGCACTTATTTTCAGGAAGATAGCTCGGGAACACACACACCCAGAAAAGGAGAAATAAGATGTACAGGAAGATAGCTCGGGCACACACCCACCCAGAAAGGGGGAAATAAGATGCTCAAAAAAGACCTAGAGGCACAGAGCACGTGCAATATCTCCTGCATCTGGAAAATCATCTCAATTACAATTAACTTCCTACTGTACTAACATTATACTGGTGCTGGCTGAGGGCTTCAACTGGGCTTGGAAAGGGATAAAACTGGGTTTGGAAATGGATAAAACTGGGTCTGGAAAGGGATAAAACTGGGTTTGGAAATGGATAAAACTGGGTTTGGAAATGGATAAAACTGGGTCTGGGAAGGGATAAAACTGGGTTTGGAAAGGGATAAAACTGGGTTTGGAAATGGGTAAAACTGGGTTTGGAAATGGATAAAACTGGGTTTGGAAATGGATAAAACTGGGTTTGGAATGAGATAAAACTGGGTTTGGAAATGGATAAAACTGGGTTTGGAAATGGATAAAACTGGGTTTGGAAATGGATAAAACTGGGTTTGGAAATGGATAAAACTGGGTCTGGGAAGGGATTAAACTGGGTTTGGAAAGGGATAAAACTGGGTTTGGAAATGGGTAAAACTGGGTTTGGAAATGGATAAAACTGGGTTTGGAAATGGATAAAACTGGGTTTGGAAAGGGATAAAACTGGGTTTGGAAATGGATAAAACTGGGTTTGGAAATGGATAAAACTGGGTTTGGAAATGGATAAAACTGGGTTTGGAAATGGATAAAACTGGGTTTGGAAATGGATAAAACTGGGTTTTGAAGGGCCTAAGGGAAAATTCCCTAAAAGAAGAATTAAAAAATACTTGATGTTTATATTGGTGGGAAATATTCCTTAGAAACCATATTGTACACAAATAACCAAGAAATTGGGAAGGAAGTTGGTTCGGGAACGCACACCCAGAAAGGGAGAAATCTCTGCACAGAACATAAAGTCTCCGGCTGTTTGGCTTCTCACTGTGCTAAATAATTACCCCCATGTTATACTGCAGGTCCCTGTATCTCATGTCTGTTCATGTTGGGCGCAGCAGTCTAGGAGAGAGCCATATACATGTAACGGTCAGACCCCCACCCAATCTCATATTGGCCCCTATGGTTGTAATCTGCTCCCAATCACATGTATGTTTGTTGTGGTGCACCTGCTGGCAACAGGACTCCTGAGTCTCCCGCTGGTTGGTGTTGGGGAATATCACCATGACAGGTGTCTGAGGTAGCATTCTGAGTCCTACTCACATTTGGTACAGTGCCTCCACCCCATCAGAATTCCTACGGCTGCAGGGAGGAGTACCTGACAGGGATCTCCTTGGTGTATCTTCCTGGGGAATAACTCCAGACTCACTCAGGAAGGATCTCTTGAACCAGGGCATCTTTAATAGCATGTTACTTGGCAGACTGCCCATCACAGCGGCCGACATCTACCCGCACATTTCGTTGAGGTACTCCATGCAGAAGGTTCCTCCTCTCTTAATTGAATTGGTCCACCTCTCCCCTACCCATATCCTACCCAGACTAATACACCCAGATCAGGTCGGTTTTGTTAAGGGGAGGCAGGCAGCGGATAACACCCGACGATTTATTGATCTGTTGGAATTGGCTAACAAAAATAACACACAAAGCATGTTATTAAGTCTGGATGCAGAAAAAGCTTTTGATAGGATAGACTGGCCATACTTAAAAGAGACGCTCGCGGCATTTGGCTTCGGAAATCGGGTGAGTAGAGCGATTATGTCACTATACTCAGGCCCAACCGCCAGGGTCATACATCAGGGCTTCCCCTCGGTCCCATTTCAAATCCAGAGTGGCACAAGACAGGGATGCCCTTTATCTCCCCTCCTGTTCGCCCTATGTATTGAACCCCTCGCGGCACGAATTCGAGATAGCCCGGATATCTCAGGGTTAAACGTTTACTCCCAATCACATAAAGCGGCCCTGTATGCTGATGATATCCTATTAATCATCTCCAAACCCCTTACGTCATTACCTAACCTGTTTGACCTACTAGATAAATTCTCCAAGGTCTCAGGTTTCAAGATTAACCAATCCAAATCTGAAGCTCTGAATATCAACCTCCCTAGACATACAGAGAAATTACTGAAACTAAATTTCAATTTTAACTGGCAAAAGAACTCGATAAAATATCTGGGGACCTATATCACCAAAGATGCAAAAAGCATCTATAAAGCAAATTATCCCAAACTGATCTGGACTCTAAAACAAGACCTAATCAGATGGTCTTCCAAGAAGATTTCTTGGATTGGAAGGATTCACAGCGTTAAGATGAATCTACTTCCCCGTATCCTATACCTCTTCCAGACATTACCTGTGCCACTCAAACTGAAGGACATACTCTCACTTCAGTCTGGAATATCTAATTTTATCTGGGGAGGTAAAAAACCGAGAGTAAATAAATTATCTATGAAGAGACCTACCTTAGCGGGTGGCCTAGCGGTACCCTGCCTGTTGTCATATTTTAAAGCGGCTCAATTAAGCCAGGTCATACAATGGCATTCCGACCCCAAATTAAAAAGATGGGTAGAGCTCGAACATGCGGCTTGCTCCCCTTTAGAGCTTAACAATTTGATTTGGCTACCTAAAACATCAAGGAAAAACACTATTCTACCGCTTACCTCAATGACTAACTCCTTATCTGTTTGGGAAGCATCAAAATTAAAAAACTCACTTACTTCAGCAAATTCCCTGATGTCACCCATTTGGAATAATCCTAGCTTTGCGCCGGGTCTTATTGGTCATAATCACTCAATTTGGAAACAAAAAAGCTATACTAGACTCAAAGATCTGGAGGGTCATGATCTAAAATGTAAATCTTTTGACCATCTCAGACTAGAAAAAGACATTCCCCACGCTGAATTCCATAAATACCTCCAGCTCAGATCATTTTATAATAAATTTGCCCCATACCCCCCATTAACGAATTTTGAAAAGCTCTGTCGGGCAGAAACCGACACTAAGGGACTCATATCTACGATATACAGAGAGGTAGTCGAGCCTGCAATCTCAAAGCACCAATCACCTACATTTCGTACCCAATGGGAAAGAGACCTAGGGGAGACCCTGGACGACGAAGAGTGGAATGCTATATTCCTAGGAGCCGCAAAAAGTTCTATATGCACCACACTGAAGGAGAACGCATATAAAGTTCTTATGAGATGGTACCTCACCCCACTCAAATTATCTAAGTTTGTACCAGGGTCCTCCCCATTGTGCCCTAAACAGTGTGGAGGAACAGCTGACCTGTTACATATGCTGTGGTCTTGCCCGCTGATATACCCACTATGGGAAAAGATCAGAAATTGGATTCAGAGAATATTTGATCTCACTATTCCCCCAGACCCGTGGCTGTTTCTCATGAACAGACCCCTAAAGGGCCTATCAAAATCACACAATAAACTAATTGCACATTTTGCTCTAGCTACGCGGTGCGAGATCGCAGCACTATGGAAACGCCCCGATATTCCAATTATCCCAAAGATTCGGAATCGTATTTGGTTTATCTGCCAGATGGAAAAGTTAACGAGCTTAGTTAATGACACTGGCGACAATTATCTAAAAGTTTGGGCCCCCTGGCTTGCCCAAACAGACATCCCTGGGGTGGAGCGTAACACAATTTGGCTATAATAGTAATAAATGCGTTCTCCTTTGGGGACATAAGAACCTACCCCACACCTAGAACCTTATACTCCTTACGCCCAATCACTTATTCTACCGAAAGGCCTCACTAGTTGATACATAGTCCTCACGCTGTCCAGGTGTTCCCCGGAGGCAGATGTATTATTATCCTTGGATACACCTTCCCTCTCTCCTCTCCCCCCACCCCCTCCTTTACCTCCTCCCCCCCACCCCCCCCCCCTTTTTTTTTTTTTTTTTTTTTTTTTTTTTACTATTATTTACCCCAGTACCTTACACATGACGATTCCCACTCACGTGGTTAAGTAGGGCTCGAAAAACTACGTGAGTTTATTATGCTTTTGTTATTGTATATGATATGCTAAATATGCACCTGATGTCTTTTTTTTTAAGTATATCATGCATTTATGTATAATAAAATACAAGTTATAAAAAAAAAAAAAAAAAATACTTGATGTTTATATTGGTGGGAAATATTCCTTAGAAACCATATTGTACACAAATAACCAAGAAATTGGGAAGGAAGTTGGTTCGGGAACGCACACCCAGAAAGGGAGAAATCTCTGCACAGAACATAAAGTCTCCGGCTGTTTGGCTTCTCACTGTGCTAAATAATTACCCCCATGTTATACTGCAGGTCCCTGTATCTCATGTCTGTTCATGTTGGGCGCAGCAGTCTAGGAGAGAGCCATATACATGTAACGGTCAGACCCCCACCCAATCTCATATTGGCCCCTATGGTTGTAATCTGCTCCCAATCACATGTATGTTTGTTGTGGTGCACCTGCTGGCAACAGGACTCCTGAGTCTCCCGCTGGTTGGTGTTGGGGAATATCACCATGACAGGTGTCTGAGGTAGCGTTCTGAGTCCTACTCACATTTGGTACAGTGCCTCCACCCCATCAGAATTCCTACGGCTGCAGGGAGGAGTACCTGACAGGGATCTCCTTGGTGTATCTTCCTGGGGAATAACTCCAGACTCACTCAGGAAGGATCTCTTGAACCAGGGCATCTTTAATAGCATGTTACTTGGCAGACTGCCCATCACAGCGGCCGACATCTACCCGCACATTTCGTTGAGGTACTCCATGCAGAAGGTTCCTCCTCTCTTAATTGAATTGGTCCACCTCTCCCCTAAGGGAGACCACCAGCTGTGCCAGGTTCCTGGACACAGTGTGTAATAGATTGTCTCTACCACTCTGACCAGCAGAGCTTCACCTGCTGCAAACACTTCATTCAGGAACATCAGAGCCAACATTAGACTGACTAACTTTAGGCAGTGCTGTGTTATATATAGACTCCAGAAAGACCCACCTCTGTGTCACTAACATTGGGCACAAAGCATGCTGTCACTTCCTTTGCTACACATGACACTTCACCAGGGTTTGAGGGCAAACCTCCATGATAGTTACTGCCAACCCTGCCTTCTTACCAGGATTTATGCCAGCATGAGAGAGATCTGTACACCAATTTTACACATGGCTACATACATATAGAATTACGCTGCCCCTCCCTTAGTCCTGTATATAACATTTAAGTAACACTTAGGTGTCCAGATTGGGAATGCAACCAATAAATAAATTGTTCTAATCTCTTTCGCTAGATTCTTAGCGGGACTCGTTAATGTGGAGATTATTCATGTAACACAGTTCCCCCCATTCCCCACCCCAATCGCAGATAGAGTGCATGTGAGGGGAATCTATATGTATTACCAGGTGTGGTGCTTTACCTGTTAGGTTTACAGGAGGCCTGAACCTCCGCCAGTGAGAGCCTGGGGTGTATCCTCTGGAACGATACTCACAATGTACAGCGCCTCCACCTGTGTAGGGTTCTAAGGGTAGAATGATCCCGAACACAGGACCCGCATATAGTAACCACATACACCAAAGCTATATATTAACAATTTACTATAGGGGCAGATAAACACACTACAACAATATACATCAACGATATGACAGTGTCCCTCTATAACTCTGATCTCCTAGGGCCATAGACCCACACCCTATACCCAGGTGTCTCAAGAGTCCCAAGAGTTCCAAGTCCCACTTCTAAGGCGTGATCAGCGCCTGTGTGGTACCGGTAATGTTGGTGCACTTGGTGACTGTACCTGCCCGGGTCTCCTGCACCCGGGTACAGTAGAACAACTGAAGAGGACCCGTCTGCGTCCAGCACCGAAGTCGCAGCGATGGCGTCCTCATCCAAATAGGAGGGTCTCCCTCTGGTGATCTCACCACACCGACAGTCTCTTATCTGTGGTGAGGTAGATCTGATCCCAGACCGCACTTGTCGCACTGGTCAACTTGTCATAGCCATGCAGCTCACCCGCTGTGTGCCTGACTTAACTAACTGCTAAAGGGCAAAGTCCCTACCAGCAGGGGCCTTCCCTAAAGCAGCCACAAACTAGGATGAGTAGGGGACGAGCTGGGGCTTAGGTGATTTTCTGGCCTAGTGCAGGGGCCACTTGCTCCCTGCACCTACACACCCACCCCTGACTGGTCCCAGCTCCTACTACCCTTCCTTCCTCTGCACGCCAAATGTATCTTTCTCCATCAGGAGAATCCGGCCCTGCCATTGGCTCCCTGGTGTAACCTGAGCTCCAGCTCCTGGGGCTGCTGGGAGTTGTAGTCGCCCATAGAGCCTTCTATCGTTGGGGCCGTGTGCGCGATCTGTACTGCACATACGCGAGTCTCCCAGTTCCTGCACACACGTAATGGCCGCCGCAGCGTCCAACTGAGCATGCACGAACTGGTGCTAGCCCTGCGCTATGGAGCGCCTCTGCTGCCACTTCATCCTCGCAGTAATGGCCGGTGCATCGCGTCTTCACATGCCCGAGCCTATCGCCAACCGCAAGATGGCCGCCATGTCTCTTCTACGCATGCGTGAGCCTCCGCGCATGTGCAGGCACAGTAAAGATGGCGGCGCCTTGCCTCCGACACCGCCGGGAGCCCCCGGCGACACATTCACCCCCACAGCAGCCCCCACCCTGATGGAGGTAAGGAAGGGGGACCAGAATGACCGGGGAGCCAGAGGGGACCTGGCTACATTCATAATAGCAAAACTTTTCTGGAAATGAAAATTATTTTTTGCCATTTTTTGCTTGGGAACTTTACCATGTTACTGACAAACCTTTTCTATGTTCTCTGAACCCTCCCGTCACTTTTCTGTAAAGCTAGAAACACGTTTTATTCTTACTGTAAATTCTGGAAAATAACTGATACGGCCCAAATAAAGGTTCGGTGCCAGAGATGTGATCTGAGAGATCCCAACCACAACATCTAGAATAAACCCAGAATGGAGACACCAGGACATTTGCATGTGCTTTGCACACACGTTTATTTTATCCCGGCTCTGCCCCATGTGCCAGTCAGATACCGAGTCATCAGGTGTAACGCTCATACATCAGAGAGGAAGAGCAGTAACACACGCAGAAGAGCAATATGCTGCCTTGGGTTGATAAATTGATGTTAACCATCAGTATAATTCCCTGCATAGCAGGCACCATCTTCAACTCGTGTATCATGGCTGTGAGCTACAGAAACTGGAGAAAAGATATCAGCCTGAATCAGTGTGATCTCATCCTACTTAGTATGGGACTGTCTAATTTAGCCCTGCTTTGTATACTGAATGCAGAGTTGTTCCTTTACCTGATCTCATCTCACCTCCGGTTCTACAGAGAGATCTACTCAGCTCTGATGTTTCTTGAGATGTTCATAATTTACTTAAACAACTGGCTCACTGGCTGGCTCTGTGTCTACTACTGCATCAAAATTGCCAACTTCATGCATCGTCTCTTCCTTCGACTGAAGCTATGGGTTTCTTCTGTGTTGCAGAAGCTGCTGCTGATGTCAGCCGTGGGATCCTTTATTATAAGTGTCCCATCGCTGTGGACTTGCCGAAAAATAGATCCCCAGGAAAACAGCACTTACAGTCTCATAGCCAACTGCAGTGCATTCAGTGAAACATCTGCTTTATATATCTCTAACATAGTCATCGAGGCCGTGCTAGGATGCTGTTTGCCCATTCTGCTATCATTCATTTCTATTGGGCTCACACTGACTTCTCTCTGGGGACACGTCTGGAGGATGAAGCAGAAGACATCAGACTTTAGCTTTCCCCGGTTACAGGTTCATTCCAGAGCATCCAGGACCATGATACTGCTTGTTGTCCTCTCCATGTATTTCTGCATTATAGAACTCTGCCTCCTCTTCTTTCCCTTCAGACCAGAAGACATATTCATGAATCTCTGTTGGTACTCTCTCCCGTGCTACCCCACAGCACAAGCCATCATTCTAATCCAGGGGAACTCCAAGTTAAGGAGAGTGTGTCAGGGGATCCTACACTGCATTAACCCTTTGAGAGCTGCATGCCATACTGTAGGGTGATGGACTTTTTTAGCTGGTTTTCTAGAGATCGTGTTCTGCGCTCATGTGGAGCAAAGCGCAGAGATATGGAGTCTCCCTCTTCCATTTCTGTAATCTGTGACACGGTGATCCTGTTAACACTGTGAGGAGGGCTCACGATACTGTAACGTGCTGGAGGGGCCGCTGCACTCTGGTGCTTCTCTGTCCCTCCTGCACTCATAGGTTTAAGCTCTGCATGGATATAGAACTAGGTGCAGGAAAGGAACATGTAATGAGCCACTTACACTGCCGGTGTCTGTAACACAATAAATATACAACTGCTAGTAATAAATGTGCTCCCTTGTTTGTGTTTATAGACAGGTAATTGTACAGAGGGAAGTTACCGATGTAACAGCAGAACCAGAGCAGATTTCCCTCTCTGATTTCTCCATGTCCCCCTTCCTCTCTCTGACCATCATCTCATCTCATTTTCTCTCTCTCACGTCTCCCCTTCTCCACCTCCATCTTCCCCTCGTTTCTGCAGAGACCTGAGCTCTGTTAACCTCCCGGCTCATGTCTCCACTTTGCGTTTCTCCCTCTCCTCTCTCAGCCCCGCTAGAGACTCTAACAGCCCGGTCAGGAACTACAACTCTGCCCTGTCCTCCTCTCTTGATGTATTTGCACCTCTTTCTCTCTCTGCCTCTCTCGCCCTTCTAACCCCAGACCCTGGCTTCACTGCCACACACACTCGGCTCCTGCTCTCGCTCTTCTGCCACACACTCATGCCGCTCCTGCACTCACTGCTCTGCCAAACACGCACGCTGAATCCCTGCACTCGCTCATCGGTAACACACACTGTGACGGTAGGGTGTAGCAGGAGTTCATTAATAAAGGTGGAGCGCGACTGGCTGCCCCTGAAGCCGTATGGCAAGGGCTGAGAGTGTCAGCTCTTGGGTCTAATATTGTACCTTACTGTGTTGCCCTGTAATTTTGTTCCCCTTATACTGTCCCCCATAGGGTTATAAGCTAGTAACCGTGTGTGTGGGGTTACCTGTGTAAACCCAGTGGGCCAGTTAATGCATTAAATGCTGTATTCCCTTGGACTCATGGTCCCGTAGCTGCCTGGGCAAGCTTATAAGTGGATTGCCTTGTATGGGTGGCCCCTTATGAAAAATAGCTGCAGGGCAGACTTCTAGAACATGAGGGAAAGGGGGGATATTTTAACCTGTATTGCCTGTCAGCAAGGTTATAGAACCCCCCACATTTTAGGTCCAAATGTTGGAGTGCAAGCTCTAGGGACCAAAGGTTAATTTTGCTGTTTTTGTAAAACTACAATGCATGTTGTGCTTGTCCTGTGAGGAAAAACCAGTTTGAGGACAAAAGGCAGCCACATGTGAATTAGCATTTCAATGCTACCAGCTCAGGTACAGGGATTCCCTGTGTTAATTGCAAGAGACATGCAGGTTTTTGCACAGGGTGAGGGGTGAGATCCATTTGGTGAGCAGGATATCTGGATTAGAAAGTCTTTGTTTCACGTAGACACAGCGGATCCAGGGAAAACGGTTGTTGGAGTTCAAATTCATAAGCACGACTCCCATTGGCCAGTTTTGAATCTTGCCCGCCTATGAGTGAATGTACAATCACAATCCGTGCTCTAATTGGCTGCCAGCCCCCTCAGTGTATTAGATAGGGGGCAAGCCCTATATAAGGGAGAGCAGTAAAGCAGCTCTCTCTCTATTTTTCCTGTTGGAGATTGGAAGACAAGCAGCTGCTGGCAGGCCTCTCAAAGATGCTTCTGAGTGAAAGAGCTATTCACACAAGGAAGCATGGGGAGGCCTAGCAAGCAGGTTGGATTTCAGTCCAGGAGTCCAGGACAAGGGTCCTCTCAAGGTAAGCCTTTGCTGAAGCAGGCGCTTTGCACATAGGAAAGCCTAGTTTTTAAACCCAGATTCCAGTAAGTGTGTATATTCCCTGTATTTTGTATTTCTTTGTGTTTCCGAGGTCTTGTCCAAATAAACCTCATATTATTTCATTATTGTGTTTTGCCTTGTGACTGATCCCTTAAATATAAATGTGTTAAAAGTCCTGGGCTACCATGACACGCGCTTGCTGCGCTCCTCCACCCGTTCCTCTGAACACCCCTGGAGATAATCTCACACTCTCGCAGACTTCCTTCACTACAAAAGTATCCTGTCCTGTTTCAACTCTGCCTGCTCCCAGTTTAAACAAACCTATTTTTCTGCACTATTCACCACTCACAAGTCTAACCCACGCTGACTCTCTGAAGTGACTTCCACTGCTCAGCATTACCCCTCTACATATCACCTGCTCATGCACATGAGCAAAACATATCCAAATGCTTTAATTATTTAAAACATTACCAGGAGGAGGTTCATACACTAAATTTAGCAGCATTTTGGCGCGGATATGATCTGCTTCAGGTGCTTGACAGTAGAGAGTCATGAGCTACAATGCACTCACATGCTCACAAATAAAATAAGCAGGTTGACCACTCTGGGTCCCGAAGTGTGAAGCGTGGATAAGTGCTGTGTGTGAGTCTTCACTTCCGTATGTGGGGACAGCGTCTGACGTCACGGGTGCTCTCCGCCAATCGGTATCAGCTGCTAGAATCAGTCAGACCTCCGCAAAATTCAGGAATGGCAGCAGGCAAGCGATCCAGCATGCAGGAAAACGTAGCAACCCTCAGTCGTGTCCACAAACGATCTCAGCAATCCACGCTTTCAGAGAATGCAGAATCCGCAGGTTGAACGCCAGAAAACCCTATGCGTTTCATCCGGAAACGACCGGACTTCTTCAGGGGTGTACGGATCTATGGGTAGTCAGTCCAAAATAAATAGTCCCAAAACGTCGACGTCACGGCGCAAGGAAACAGATATGATTGGCTAGAAACCCTAGTGCATACTAAACACAACTACACTTAGTTAAATGGACAATGTAAAAACCATATTTACAGAAAATATATAGTATTTACAGAAAAGTGGAATAATAATGAGGAATAGAGGATCTAGGAGGAGAAAAACAATTAGTAGCAAATAGACACAAAAATATAAATTCAATTGATCTATGCGTTACCACATGTACACATACATAAGCATGTGAAAATACACATACACACGTGTGAACATAAACATATACATTATATATTAAGAATACCAATAAATATCCCAAAATTATTCAAAATATTTTAAAATATTTATAAAAATATATAAAATATATATATAAAAAAAGGCACAATAAGCTAAAAATGATTCAATTTAATTTAAAAAGATCAGATCGATATCAATATTGAGACCCCAATGGTTTAAGTGTTCTCATTTTATGGATCCAGAAGGTCTCTCTCTGGGAGATCTCCGGAATCCAATTCCCACCTCTCCAGTGTAAAGTGACCAGATCAAAGCCAAGATAGCTCAAACCTTCAAGTTCAAGCAGTTTCACTTATTTACACATTCACAGCACGAGCGCGGATTACCACACATTGTACTCCCGTAACTAACGCTGGAACTAAAACCCACAGAGTATCATCCCGACTCATTTAGAGGTACTGGCTCACAGCGCTGTGTAATTTACCATTTGTTTTGATTTTTGGAGCCTGCTTTCTTTTTCTTTTGTATTATTTATATATTAAATAGGAGTTAATCTCCATGTCATTGGGAAAAAGATAACACCTGCCGGCAGTAACTTGAGTAAACTACCCAAAACGTACTCAATTTAGGATCCCCATCTTAATGCTCCATTGTGAGAAGTGACTGAAGCATTTTACAAGGTGGGATGTGTTCAATAAGTGCCATGTGTACTCTGGTCTGAGTACTTTTGCTGATTGTACAGTATTCATTTCCGTAATCCCTTCCCTGCTTTCGAGCATGAAATGGATACAAGAAAGCTCAGGTCCCCCCAGAAGTGGCTGAGTAAATGCCTGTATATTACTATGGTCAGGTTCTTTGGCTTTGCCAGGTGCTCTATAAAGTTATTATAATAACAGCGTCTCCTCATATCACCCGATCCTGCCGGGAGTATTAATGTCATCTATCACATTTGAATCTTTCCAAATGAAATGTTCTCTTCATCAAAGTTATTTGGAAATGCAAATGAAAGTCACAGAGCTGCCACCTCCGGGTAACGTTATACTGGTGCTGGCTGAGGCCTTCAACTGGGAAAGAGTGTGACAGTCTGTGTGAGTGTGCTACAGTGAGCGTGACAGTCTGTGTGAGAGACAGCATGACAGTCCGTGAGAGAGCATGTGACAGTCTGTGTGAGTGTGTAAGTTTTTGAAAGAGAGAGTGTGACAGTCTGTGAGATAGTGTGACAGTCTGTGTGAGAGTGTAAAGGTCTGTGTGAGAGAGTGTGACAATAGCAGTACATACATGACAGCCAGGTCCAAGAGCTGACACTCTAGAACCCCACCATGTGACTCAGGGGCGACCATGTGGGCTTTAACTTTATGTGTGAGCCTGGTCACCCTCTCACCATCACAACGCTGTTATTATAATAACTTTATGTGTGAGCCTGGTCACCCTCTCACCATCACAACGCTGTTATTATAATAACTTTATGTGTGAGCCTGGTCACCCTCTCACCGTCACAATGCTGTTATTATAATAACTTTATGTGTGAGCCTGGTCACCCTCTCACCGTCACAACGCTGTTATTATAATAACTTTATGTGTGAGCCTGGTCACCCTCTCACCGTCACAACGCTGTTATTATAATAACTTTATGTGTGAGCCTGGTCACCCTCTCACCGTCACAACGCTGTTATTATAATAACTTTATGTGTGAGCCTGGTCTCCCTCTCACCGTCACAACGCTGTTATTATAATAACTTTATGTGTGAGCCTGGTCACCCTCTCACCGTCACAATGCTGTTATTATAATAACTTTATGTGTGAGCCTGGTCACCCTCTCACCGTCACAATGCTGTTATTATAATAACTTTATGTGTGAGCCTGGTCACCCTCTCACCGTCACAACGCTGTTATTATAATAACTTTATGTGTGAGCCTGGTCACCCTCTCACCGTCACAACGCTGTTATTATAATAACTTTATGTGTGAGCCTGGTTACCCTCTCACCGTCACAATGCTGTTATTATAATAACTTTATGTGTGAGCCTGGTCACCCTCTCACCGTCACAACGCTGTTGTTATAATAACTTTATGTGTGAGCCTGGTCACCCTCTCACCGTCACAACGCTGTTATTATAATAACTTTATGTGTGAGCCTGGTCACCCTCTCACCGTCACAACGCTGTTATTATAATAACTTTATGTGTGAGCCTGGTCACCCTCTCACCGTCACAACGCTGTTATTATAATAACTTTATGTGTGAGCCTGGTCACCCTCTCACCGTCACAATGCTGTTATTATAATAACTTTATGTGTGAGCCTGGTCACCCTCTCACCGTCACAACGCTGTTATTATAATAACTTTATGTGTGAGCCTGGTTACCCTCTCACCGTCACAACGCTGTTATTATAATAACTTTATGTGTGAGCCTGGTCACCCTCTCACCGTCACAACGCTGTTATTATAATAACTTTATGTGTGAGCCTGGTCACCCTCTCACCGTCACAATGCTGTTATTATAATAACTTTATGTGTGAGCCTGGTCACCCTCTCACCGTCACAATGCTGTTATTATAATAACTTTATGTGTGAGCCTGGTCACCCTCTCACCGTCACAATGCTGTTATTATAATAACTTTATGTGTGAGCCTGGTCACCCTCTCACCGTCACAACGCTGTTATTATAATAACTTTATGTGTGAGCCTGGTCACCCTCTCACCATCACAATGCTGTTATTATAATAACTTTATGTGTGAGCCTGGTCACCCTCTCACCGTCACAATGCTGTTATTATAATAACTTTATGTGTGAGCCTGGTCACCCTCTCACCATCACAACGCTGTTATTATAATAACTTTATGTGTGAGCCTGGTCACCCTCTCACCGTCACAATGCTGTTATTATAATAACTTTATGTGTGAGCCTGGTCACCCTCTCACCGTCACAACGCTGTTATTATAATAACTTTATGTGTGAGCCTGGTCACCCTCTCACCGTCACAATGCTGTTATTATAATAACTTTATGTGTGAGCCTGGTCACCCTCTCACCGTCACAACGCTGTTATTATAATAACTTTATGTGTGAGCCTGGTCACCCTCTCACCGTCACAATGCTGTTATTATAATAACTTTATGTGTGAGCCTGGTCACCCTGTCACCGTCACAATGCTGTTATTATAATAACTTTATGTGTGAGCCTGGTCACCCTCTCACCGTCACAATGCTGTTATTATAATAACTTTATGTGTGAGCCTGGTCACCCTCTCACCGTCACAACGCTGTTATTATAATAACTTTATGTGTGAGCCTGGTCTCCCTCTCACCGTCACAACGCTGTTATTATAATAACTTTATGTGTGAGCCTGGTCACCCTCTCACCGTCACAATGCTGTTATTATAATAACTTTATGTGTGAGCCTGGTCACCCTCTCACCGTCACAATGCTGTTATTATAATAACTTTATGTGTGAGCCTGGTCACCCTCTCACCGTCACAATGCTGTTATTATAATAACTTTATGTGTGAGCCTGGTCACCCTCTCACCGTCACAATGCTGTTATTATAATAACTTTATGTGTGAGCCTGGTCACCCTCTCACCGTCACAACGCTGTTGTTATAATAACTTTATGTGTGAGCCTGGTCACCCTCTCACCGTCACAACGCTGTTATTATAATAACTTTATGTGTGAGCCTGGTCACCCTCTCACCGTCACAACGCTGTTATTATAATAACTTTATGTGTGAGCCTGGTCACCCTCTCACCGTCACAACGCTGTTATTATAATAACTTTATGTGTGAGCCTGGTCACCCTCTCACCGTCACAATGCTGTTATTATAATAACTTTATGTGTGAGCCTGGTCACCCTCTCACCGTCACAACGCTGTTATTATAATAACTTTATGTGTGAGCCTGGTTACCCTCTCACCGTCACAACGCTGTTATTATAATAACTTTATGTGTGAGCCTGGTCACCCTCTCACCGTCACAACGCTGTTATTATAATAACTTTATGTGTGAGCCTGGTCACCCTCTCACCGTCACAATGCTGTTATTATAATAACTTTATGTGTGAGCCTGGTCACCCTCTCACCGTCACAATGCTGTTATTATAATAACTTTATGTGTGAGCCTGGTCACCCTCTCACCGTCACAATGCTGTTATTATAATAACTTTATGTGTGAGCCTGGTCACCCTCTCACCGTCACAATGCTGTTATTATAATAACTTTATGTGTGAGCCTGGTCACCCTCTCACCGTCACAACGCTGTTATTATAATAACTTTATGTGTGAGCCTGGTCACCCTCTCACCGTCACAATGCTGTTATTATAATAACTTTATGTGTGAGCCTGGTCACCCTGTCACCGTCACAATGCTGTTATTATAATAACTTTATGTGTGAGCCTGGTCACCCTCTCACCGTCACAATGCTGTTATTATAATAACTTTATGTGTGAGCCTGGTCACCCTCTCACCGTCACAATGCTGTTATTATAATAACTTTATGTGTGAGCCTGGTTACCCTCTCACCGTCACAATGCTGTTATTATAATAACTTTATGTGTGAGCCTGGTCACCCTCTCACCGTCACAATGCTGTTATTATAATAACTTTATAGAGCACCTGGCAAATCCAAAGAGCCTGACAATAGTAACATACAGGTATTTACTCAGCCACTTCTGGGGGATCCGGGCTTTCTAGGACCCCACCACGTGGCTTTACCTTTATTAGTGAGCCTGGTTACCCCCTCAATGTCACACTAACCAGTCTAGTTTCTCAGTCTAGGAGTTTCAAGGGGGTTTTGCGGTAAAAGTATTGTCAGATTGTGCCTAGGTAGTAGGGGCCCAGAGTGGCTGTTTACCCCAAAAATGTATCCGGGAATAAGGTCATATTCTCGGGGACATATAGACACATCACTCCGGTCAAAATCCTCCCTTGAAAACAGTTACATGACTCACTGCCAGGCTTCCCTGCTTTAGCACAGACCAGAATTGTAAATCATGGCATAGGGATTTGTATATCCCAGGGACAGTCAAGGTTCCCTAAGTTAGTGAGAATCCCCCAGTATATGCCCAGGTACCCCAGAATCAGTATAGAGGTTCTGGGGCGTTTCTACTACAATATATCAATGACAAAAGAACTACAGCCATTACGAAGAATGTCGTAAAAGATTGTAAATTTGGAATAAGAGGTGACCTACTGTATTTTGTATTATTAATTTTTCCATGATTATCCTGTACAAATAAAATAGTTTCTTCTTTAAATTCATGAGAATCATTGAAACACCCCCACCCCGAAAGAAAAATTTCTGTAATATTGTGCTGTCATATATATTGTTGTTGTAATATACTGTATAGTACAGTATAAATTACAGTACAATTACAGTACATAAGATGGTTCACATAATGGTTTATTTAAATCAGTCCTTCAAAAAGGGATGTCTCCTTTTTTTTTAACTTGAAATTAACTTTGAATGAGAAGTCATTCCCGCCAAAGCCAAAAGAAGGGCTTTTCACACGTACACATGCGCGTGTGATCCCGGGCTCCGGAAGCCACAAAGCCTCCAATTACAAATGAATGGTTTTGGGGGAGGTGTCGATAAGCTTGACCCTACCTGTCCTTCTAACTATCGACCTGTCTCCCTCCTGCCTTTTGCCTCTAAACTCCTTGAACGTCTTGTATTCTCTCGCTTGCTTCATTTTCTCAACACCTATTCTCTCCTAGACCCTCTACAATCTGGCTTCCGCACTTCTCACTCCACTGAAACAGCCCTCACTAAAATAACTGATGACCTCCTGTGACGGGAGACGCGCTTAATAACACATTTATATTTCGTGGATCCTGATTGAGCAGAACAGGTTGAGCAAAATAAACTGATATTTATTCCCTTGATAGGCAAACACACGACAACTGTAGAATAAATGTAATAATTACACGTACGGGTATAGGAACAGGAGATAATGTCCAGAAAGGTGCAAGGCACCAGAAGATTGTCTTTTAAAATGTAGTCCTTTTGCAAGGGCACAAATTGCCAGCCCCAATCCTTTTGTGAATGTGCAAAGTATTTTCTGGTCCGTTGGGGTTAATCAAATAACCCCCAGCAATCACAGTGTCCTAACGCAGAGTTTTGTCCTTGGTTCCGATGTAATAAGACTCTTTGCGTTCCAGGAATGTGCTGCTGCTCTTCTCTGCTCACATGGTAGAATGAAAAAAAAACGAAAGACAATGGGGAATAGCCTGGGTGGGATGTATATAGGATTTGGAAGCCTATCGCCAACATACCCACCCAATCCCCCTCGTGGGAAAGTAATCATTCCCCAATCACCTACTTGCCCACAGTTTGGAGAGTGGGCACTAGGGATTTCCTGTTCACACAGAGCATGTGCGACAATGCCACCTTGCTACTTAGCATATGTGCACTCCCCTCTCTACCTGGCCCCTCTCAGGCTGGAAGGGGGAACTTAGGGTGTGAGTTAGCCCACATGTTCACCAGGATTTCCTTTTTAGCATCCATCTGGCCAATTCACATCCCCCTTACTCTGGGTCTTTTGATATGCAACTTCCAGAGAGACTTACAGCTGTGGGCCCAGCAGGCTAGCTTTGAAGCTTGCATAGGCAAGTGACTCAACTCATAGGTGTCAAAACATTTGGTTCTGGTATGCATAACATTTGTTCCTTAATGCATTACAAAGGCAGGCAGAAACAATAGCATCCTGCCTGTACATATAAAATATATGTTTCCCTTATGACAAAGTTATATTTTTAATATATGTGTCCTTGGGGTGTTACACTGAGGCTGCACACCAAAAATCAGGGTGCTGGCTCACTCCGTTCCTAAATTAGCAGTCTTAATGGAAAGGCTGCTGTTATTCAGCACTGCAGGTAGGGACAAGCCTGCAAAAAGGGGACTGCAATGCATATAGGGGAAAATAGTACATGGGAACAGCATATAAATATAACCCCTTCATCCCCAATACGAAATAGGGGTAACCAGCCGAGCCCACTGCCTTTATTAATGCGCTGATTACCCCCATTTTCGCCACATCTCCCCCACTCAAAGCCCAAGGTTTGCCCTGGCCACCTCCTGGTGGTTGGGCTGACCGGAGGGTTTTTGAAGTCATTAGGTCTTGGGGATTGTCCTGCCAGGAGAGGCCATCAGCGTTCCCATGCTCACTGCCTTTCTTGTGCTGAATGGTGAAGTCACAGTCTTGCAAGGCAAGGCTCCAGTGCAAGAGCTTTGAATTCTCTCCCGACACCCTCTGCATTCAACTTAGGAAGTTATGGTCAGTGATAACAGTGAAGTGTCTGCCATAGAGAGAGGGCTGTAGCTTCTTTAGAGCCCATTCTATGGCCAGACACTCCTTCTCAATAGTAGTATATGCCACTTCTCTGGGCAGCCGCTTGCGGCACAGAAATATCATTGGTGGTTCCTTGACCTCCTCCTCCACCTGGCTGAGCACAGCACCAATGCCAAAGTCTGAGTCATCCGTCTGCACCAGAAACTTTTTGGAATAGTCTGGAGCGGCCAGTATAGGAGCGCTGGCTAGTGCAGTCTTCAAAGCCTGAAATGCAGCTTCACAGGCAGGAGACCAGACTACCAGCACATACAGTCGCTTCTGGGTCAAGTCAGTCAGGGGTTTTGCAATGGCACTATACTGGGGAACAAACTTCCTATAGTAGCCTGCGGTGCCTAGGAAAGCCATGACCTGCTTCTTGGTTTTGGGAGTGGGCCACTGCACGACTGCCGCTACCTTAGCTGGTTCTGGCTTGAGGTGCCCTCCACCCAACCTATGCCCTAGGTATAAGACTTCAGCCATCTCTACTAAGCACTTGGTGGGTTTTAAGGTGAGACCTGCCTCCCTAATCCTGGCTAGCACCGCAGCTACATGAATTAAGTGTGATTCCCAGGAGTTACTGAACACAGCAATATCATCCAGATAAGCCCTTGCAAACCCTTGCATACCCTCTAGCAAACGATTGACCAGGCGTTGGAAGGTAGCCGGTGCATTCTTCATCCCAAATGGCATCAATAAGAACTCATAGAGGCCACTTGGGGTGATGAAAGCTGACTTCTCCCTAGCCTCCTGGGTCAAAGGGATCAGCCAGTACCCTTTACTGAGATCCCTGGTGGTCAGATACCTTGCCCCGCGAGTTCATCCAGCAACTCATGCATGCGGGGCATGGGGTAGGCATCTGAAACCGTCCCTGCATTGAGCTGCCGGTAGTACACATAAAACCGGGTGGTCCCATCCTTCTTAGGCACAGGAAGATAGCTCGGGAACACCCACACCCAGAAAGGGAGAAATAAGATGTACAGGAAGATAGCTCGGGAACACACACACCCAGAAAGGGAGAAATAAGATGTACAGGAAGATAGCTCGGGAACACACCAACCCAGAAAGGGGGAAATAAGATGTACAGGAAGATAGCTCGGGAACGCACACACCCAGAAAGGGAGAAAAAAGATGTACAGGAAGATAGCTCGGGAAAACACACACCCAGAAAGGGAGAAATAAGATATACAGGAAGATAGCTCGGGAACACACACACCCAGAAAGGGAGAAATAAGATGTACAGCAATATAGCTCGGGAACACACACACCCAGAAAGGGAGAAATAAGATGTACAGGAAGATAGCTCGGGAACACACCAACCCAGAAAGGGAGAAATAAGATGTACAGGAAGATAGCTCGGGAACACACACACCCAGAAAGGGAGAAATAAGATGTACAGGAAGATAGCTCGGGAACACACCCACCCAGAAAGGGAGAAATAAGATGTACAGGAAGATAGCTCGGGAACACACACACCCAGAAAGGGAGAAATAAGATGTACAGGAAGATAGCTCGGGAACACACACACCCAGAAAGGGAGAAATAAGATGTACAGGAAGATAGCTCGGGAACACACACACCCATAAAGGGAGAAATAAGATGTACAGGAAGATAGCTCGGGAACACACCAACCCAGAAAGGGGGAAATAAGATGTACAGGAAGATAGCTCGGGAACACACACACCCAGAAAGGGAGAAAAAAGATGTACAGGAAGATAGCTCGGGAAAACACACACCCAGAAAGGGAGAAATAAGATATACAGGAAGATAGCTCGGGAACACACACACCCAGAAAGGGAGAAAAAAGATGTACAGGAAGATAGCTCGGGAAAACACACACCCAGAAAGGGAGAAATAAGATATACAGGAAGATAGCTCGGGAACACACACACCCAGAAAGGGAGAAATACGATGTACAGGAAGATAGCTCGGGAACACACACACCCAGAAAGGGAGAAATAAGATGTACAGGGAGATAGCTCTGGAACACACCAACCCAGAAAGGGAGAAATAAGATGTACAGGAAGATAGCTTGGGAACACACACCCAGAAAGGGAGAAATAAGATGTACAGGAAGATAGCTCGGGAACACACCCGCCCAGAAAGGGAGAAATAAGATACAGGGAGATATCTCGGGAACACCCACCCAGAAAGGAAGAAATAAGATGTACAGGAAGATAGCTCGGGAATGCACACACCCAGAAAGGGAGAAATAAGATGTACAGGGAGATAGCTCGGGAACACATACCCAGAAAGGGAGAAATCAGATGTACAGGGAGATAGCTCGGGAACACACACCCAGAAAGGGAGAAATAAGATGTACAGGAAGATAGCTCGGGAACACACACACCCAGAAAGGGAGAAATAAGATGTACAGGAAGATAGCTCATGAACACACACACCCAGAAAGGGAGAAATAAGATGTACAGGAAGAGAGCTCGGGAACACACACACCCAGAAAGGGAGAAATAAGATGTACAGGGAGATAGCTCGGAAACACACACCCAGAAATGGAGAAATATGATGTACAGGAAGATAGCTCGGGAACACACCCGCCCAGAAAGGGAGAAATAAGATGTACAGGGAGATAGCTCGGGAACACACCCACCCAGAAATGGAGAAATATGATGTACAGGAAGATAGCTCGGGAACACACACACCCAGAAAGGGAGAAATAAGATGTACAAGAAGATAGCTCGGGAACACACCCACCCAGAAAGGGAGAAATAAGATGTACAGGAAGATAGCTCGGGAACACACCCACCCAGAAAGGGAGAAATAAGATGTACAGGAAGATAGCTTGGGAACACACACCCAGAAAGGGAGAAATAAGATGTACCGGAAGATAGCTCGGGAACACACCCACCCAGAAAGGGGGAAATAAGATGTACAGGAAGATAGCTCGGGAACACACCCACCCAGAAAGGGAGAAATAAGATGTACAGGAAGATAGCTTGGGAACACACACCCAGAAAGGGAGAAATAAGATGTACCGGAAGATAGCTCGGGAACACACACTCCCAAAAAGGGAGAAATAAGATGTACAGGAAGATAGCTTGGGAACACACACCCAGAAAGGGAGAAATAAGATGTACAGGAATATAGCTCGGGAACACACACACCCAGAAAGGGAGAAATAAGATGTACAGGAAGATAGCTCGGGAACACACCCACCCAGAAAGGGAGAAATAAGATGTACAGGAAGATAGCTCGGGAACACACACACCCAGAAAGGGAGAAATAAGATGAACAGGAAGATAGCTCGGGAACACACCCACCCAGAAAGGGAGAAATAAGATGTACAGGAAGATAGCTCGGGAACACACCCACACAGAAAGGGAGAAATAAGATGTACAGGAAGATAGCTCGGCAACACACACACACAGAAAGGGAGAAATAAGATGTATAGGAAGATAGCTCGGGAACACACACACCCAGAAAGGGAGAAATATGATGTACAGGAAGATAGCTCGGGAACACACCCAGAAAGGGAGAAATAAGATGTACAGGAAGATAGCTCGGGAACACACACACCCAGAAAGGGAGAAATATGATGTACAGGAAGATAGCTCGGGAACACACACACCCAGAAAGGGAGAAATATGATGTACAGGAAGATAGCTCGGGAACACACACACCCAGAAAGGGAGAAATAATATGTACAGGAAGATAGCTCGGGAACACACACACCCAGAAAGGGAGAAATAAGATGTACAGGAAGATAGCTCGGGAACACACACACCCAGAAAGGGAGAAATAAGATGTACAGGAAGATAGCTCGGGATCACACACACCCAGAAAGGGAGAAATAAGATGTACAGGAAGATAGCTCGGGAACACATCAACCCAGAAAGGGAGAAATAAGATGTACAGGAAGATAGCTCGGGAACACACACACCCAGAAAGGGAGAAATAAGATGTACAGGAAGATAGCTCGGGAACACACACACCCAGAAAGGGAGAAATAAGATGTACAGGAAGATAGCTCGGGAACACACACCCAGAAAGGGAGAAATAAGATGTACAGGAAGATAGCTCGGGAACACACCAACCCAGAAAGGGAGAAATAAGATATACAGGAAGATAGCTCGGGAACACACACACCCAGAAAGGGGGAAATAAGATGTACAGGAAGATAGCTCGGGAATACACACACCCAGAAAGGTAGAAATAAGATGTACAGGAAGATAGCTCAGGAACACACCCACCCAGAAAGGGGGAAATAAGATGCTCAAAAAAGACCTAGAGGCATAGAGCACGTGCAATATCTCCTGCACCTGGAAAATCATCTCAATTACAATTAACTTCCTACTGTACTAACATTATACTGGTGCTGGCTGAGGGCTTCAACTGGGCTTGGAAATGGATAAAACTGGGTCTGGAAATGGATAAAACTGGGTTTGGAAATTAAAAAATACTTAGAATGTTTATATTGGGGGGAAATATTCCTTAGAAACCATATTATACACAATTAACCAAGAAATACCCAAAACAAGATTTCCTATGAGGAAATTGGCGCCCAGCATTGTGTACGCTCCCATATATAACTGTAGCCCCGGTCTTATTTTGTCTCCAGAGACCCCCTCTGTAGCGTGCCGAGCGATCGCGGGTGCCGCCGAAGGCAGCGACGGACCTGCCGGCACAATGCAAAGGTGGGGGCCGGAGCAGGGAGCGCTCCGAGTCCGCGGAGTCTCTGCGGCGTACCCGGCTAGTGGGGGCCACCATGACAGGTTGCGCGAGCGTGCGCATTGGTCGCGCAGGCGCAGTAAGGGTAGCGTACGCGGTCCCAATGCTAAAGAGGTCCTGAGTGTACTACGATTCCCAGCAGCCTCTGGGGATTGCCCTTTCACCCACATCACGTGCAGCCGCCAGCAAATAGGGTTTTGCAGCTTCTCCTGTGGAGGAAGGCTACAATGTTGCGGGGACCACGTTTGGCAGTTGGAGCTGGGAGCAGGAAGGGGGAGGCAGAGTGTAGGGAGCAAGTGGCTCCTACACCAGGTAAGGTAGTTCCCCAGATTCCGGGCAGGCCCCAATCCCCACCAGGGTAGGGGGTAGGTACTGAGGGAGGGCCCATAGGTTAGGGACTCTGCCCTTAGGTGTGTGAGTGTGCAGTCTTGTCGGTGTCACGGCTGGTAGTGCTGTGAGCGCTGACAAGTAGGCACAGCGAGTGAGTGCAGTGGGTTGCTGCAGGTGGAGTGTGTGTGCAGTGTGTTGGCTGCAGAGGTTAGGCTGAGTTAGTCAGAGGGGATCCAGGAGGTGAAGGGAGAGGTAGTGTGGGTGCAGGGGGTCAGTGACCCACCTGCCTAGGATAGGCTACCCCACAGGCCCTAGGAGTTTCCCCTAAAGCAATTCAAGGTTGCTGTGCTGTATGGACGGCCTATAGTGCAGCGAGTGTCACGTTAGTTCACGGAGTCAGATAGGGACTCCATTGACGCTGCGCACCCGTGCAGAAGGTTGGGCGCTGCTCTTCGTTGCGGCTGCAGAGGCCATATTGGTGGGGTCTCCCCGGACGGTGGATCCTGGATGTCGGGCCGGAACTCAACGGATCCTTTACGAAGTAGTTGCAGATCTGAGTACTGGAGTGCTCGGCAGGTACTATATCATCAAGTGCACCAACACCGGTCATCAGCCGCTGATCCCGCCTTAGGCTAAACACTTTGTAGGAACACTGAGCGAGTGGTTACGAGACTGAGCCTATACCATATAGAACCGTACACAGACACGGTGTGGAGCACGCGGTAGCGGGACTGAGACAGTACTCCGTAAGAGGGTGGCTAAGTCACTACCATTATAAGGACAGTACCAGTTATTAGGATATGTGTTATTGCTAAGTTGCATGTTAGAGTGATAAGGTTGCCATGCATTATCATATTACATAAAGTTGGTTGCATCACGTGTGTGTGTATGTATTTCTTGCCCAGGGGAATCTCACATCACGGGGATCCTGGGTAAGTGGAGGCGCTGCGCTAAGTAAATGTATGAGTGTTACCCCAGGCTCCAAGGTAGCGGAGGCTCAGATCTCCTGGAGCCGCAGGTGTCGTACAGTGACCAGTAGTTCCTTTGGGAGGGTTCAGAAAAAGGGCTACATAACATTTACAGGAAGATAGCTCGGAAACGCACACACCCAGAAAGGGAGAAATCTCTGCACAGAACATAAAGTCTCCAGCTGTTTGGCTTCTCACTATGTTAAATAATTACCCCCATATTATACTGCAGGTCCCTGTATCTCATGTCTGTTCATGTTGGGCGCAGCAGTCTAGGAGGGAGCCATATACATATAGAATGTACGCTGCCCCTCCCTTAGCCCTGTATATAAACTTTAAGTAACACTTAGGTGTCCAGATTGGGAATGCAACCAATAAATAAATTGTTCTAATCTCTTTCGCTAGATTCTTAGCGAGACTCATTAATGTTGAGATTATTCATGTAACACAGTTTCCCCCCATACCCCCCCAATTGCAGATAGAGTGCATGTGAGGGGAATCTATATGTATTACCAGGTGTGGTGCTTTACCTGTCAGGTTCACAGGAGGCCTGAACCTCCACCACTGAGAGCCTGGGGTGTATCCTCTGGAACGATACTCAAAATATATAGCGCCTCCACCTGTGTAGGGTTTTAAGGGTAGAATAATCCCCAACACAGGACCCGCATATTGTAACCACATACACCAAAGGTATATATTAACAGTTTACTATAGGGGCAGATAAACACACTACAACAATATACATCAACCATATGACAGTGTCCCTCTATAACTCTGACCTACTAGGGCCATAGACCCACACCCTATACCCAGGTGTCTCAAGAGTCTCAGAGTTCCAAGTCCCACCCCTAAGGCATGATCAGCGCCTGTGTGGTACCGGTAATGTTGGTGCACTTGGTGACTGTACCTGTCCGGGGCTCTTGCACCCGGGTACAGCAGAACAACTGAAGAGGACCCGTCTGCGTCCAGAACCGAAGACGCAGCAAGGTGTATGGTCTGAGAGAACGTGGTGTATGGTCTGAGAGAACGTGTCTGTCCTAAAACGCCACGTGTTTGCATATACCTGCTCTGATGCTTTGAATACCAAGAGATCGTTGAATCACGGAGCTTCAAGGGATAGAGGAAGTACTCGGGGGATTCATGGTACCAGTGGACACGGAAGGGGTTAAAGCACAGATTGTCTCAACTGTACCCAGAAAGAGGCATTCCTGTAAGTAGGCACAGTCTACATTGGGATCTATAATGTGTAAAGGGAAGATATCAAGATCAGGAAAACTGCGCAATGGTGTGCCCCTTTTCATTTCAAGGTAGATTGGGATGTTGCAGCAGTGAAGAAAATCTTTGGATATCAACTTCATGATTTGGACTCTGTGGGATTTTCAAGAGACTGTTTATTTCCTATGGACACAGTGCAATTTTGAGCGCCAGGTATCCCTTTTTTCTTCACCGAAGACGCAGCGATGGCGTCCTCATCCAAATAGGAGGGTCTCCCTCTGGTGATCTCACCACACCGACAGTCTCTTATCTGTGGTGAGGTAGATCTGATCCCAGACCGCACTTGTCACACTGGTCACCTTGTCAGAGCCGTGTAGCGCACCCGCTGTGTGCCTGACTTAACTAACTGCTAAAGGGCAAAGTCCCTACTAGCAGGGGCCTTCCCTAAAGCAGCCACAATCTAGGATGAGTAGGGGCCGAGTTGGGGCCTAGGGGATTTTCTGGCATAGTGCAGGGGCCACTTGCTCCTTGCACCTACACACCCTCCCCTGACTGTGTCCCAGCTCCTACTACCCTCCCTTCCTCTGCGCGCCAAATGTATCTTTCTCCAGCAGGAGAATCCCGCCCTACCATTGGCTCCCTGGCATCACCTGAGCTCCAGCCCCTGGGGCTGCTGGGAGTTGTAGTTCCCCATAGAGCCTTCTATCACTGGGGCCGTGTGCGCGATCTGTACTGCGCATACGCGAGTCTCCCAGTACCTGCACACACGTAATGGCTGCCGCAGCGCCCTAACTGCGCATATGTGAACTGGTGCTGGCCCTGCGCTATGGAGCGCCTCTGCTGCCACTTCAACCTCTCAGTAATGGCTGCCGCATCACATCTGCGCATGCCCGAGCCTATCGCCAACCGCAAGATGGCCGCCATGTCTTTTCTGCGCATGCACGAGCCTCCGCGCATGCGCGGACATAGTAAAGATGGCGGCGCCCTGCCTCCGACACCGCTGAAAGCCCTCGATGACACACTCACCCCCACAGCAGCCCCCACCCTGATGGAGGTAAGGAAGGGGGACCAGAATGACCGGGGAGCCAGAGGGGACCTGGCTACATTCATAAGAGCAAAACCTTTCTGGAAATTAAAATTATTTTTTGCTTTTTTTTGCTTGGGAACTTTACCATGTTACTGACAAACCTTTTTTATGTTCTCTGAACTCTCCCGTCACTTTTCTGTAAAGCTGGAAACACGTTTTATTCTTACTGTAAATTCAGGAAAATAACTGATACAGCCCAAATAAAGGTTCGGTGCCAGAGATGTGATCTGAGAGATCCCAACCACAACAACTAGAAGAAACCCAGAAAGGAGACTCCAGGACATTTTCATGTGCTTTGCACACACGTTTATTTTATCCCGGCTCTGCCCCATGTGCCAGTCAGATACCGAGGCACCAGGTGTAACGCTCATACATCAGAGAGGAAGAGCAGTAACACACGCAGAAGAGCAATATGCTGACTTGGGTTGATATATTGGTGGTAACCATCAGTATAATTCCCTGCATAGCAGGCACCATCTTCAACTCGTGTATCATGGCTGTGAGCTACAGAAACTGGAGAAATGATATCAGCCTGAATCTGTGTGATCTCATCCTACTTAGTATGGGACTGTCTAATTTAGCCCTGCTTTGTATACTGAATGCAGAGTTGTTCCTTTACCTGGTCCCATCTCACCTCCGGTTCTACGGTGAGATCCACTCAGCTCTGAATTTTCTTGAGATGTTCATAATTTGCTTAAACATCTGGCTCACTGGCTGGCTCTGTGTCTACTACTGCATCAAAATTTCCAACTTCATGCATCGTCTCTTCTTCCGAGTGAAGCTATGGGTTTCTTCTGTGTTGCCGAAGCTGCTGCTGATGTCAGCCGTGGGATCCTTTATTATAAGTGTCCCATGGCTGTGGACTTGCCGAAAAAACAGCACTTACAGTCTCACAGCCAACTGCAGTGCGGTCAGTGAAACATCTGCTTTTTATATCTCTAACATAGTCATTGCGGCCATGCTAGGATGCTGTTTGCCCTTCCTGCTATCATTCATTGCTATTGGGCTCACACTGACTTCTCTCTGGGGACACGTCTGGAGGATGAAGCAGAAGACATCAGACTTCAGCATTCCCCGGTTACAGGTTCATTCCAGAGCAGCCAGGACCATGATACTGCTTGTTGTCCTCTCCATGGCTGTCTGCATGACACAGCTATACATCCTCTTCTTTCCTGATGTTCCGGAAAACATTTTTATGACAATCTGTTGGTACTCTCTCCTGTGCTACCCCGCAGCACAAGCCTTCCTCCTATTCCAGGGGAACACCAAGTTAAGGAGAGTGTGTCAGGGGTTCCTACACTGCATTAACCCAGTGAGAGCCCCATGAGACTGACTATGGACTTTTTTAGCTCATGTTCTAGAGGAGATCGGGTTCCGCGCTCATGTGCAGAGCAAAGTGCGACCTATTAATAAAGAAGTGTTTCCCGATTATTGCGACGCAGACTTATTTTGGGACTGAACACATTTTATGTGGCTGCTTTTGCGAGTCCTCTGGAAGTGGGATCCAGTCTCTGACCCCACGGTTCTGGCTGGATTTATTACTGTACTTTAGTTAATACTTTGTGTAGCTGTCACATCCACATTAGTTTCTTCATCATGTAATGAGCCACTTACACTGCGGTGTCTGTAACACAATAAATATACAACTGCTAGTAATAAATGTGCTCCCTTGTTTGTGTTTATAGACAGGTAATTGTACAGAGGGAAGGTACCGATGTAACAGCAGAACCAGAGCAGGAGCTAATGTCTCTCACTCGCCCAGGACTGGGAATGTAGATAATATATCTAATTCCATACGGACAGGAAGGTGCTGTCTGTCACATGTTTGACACCTCTGAAGAAGTCTGTGCTATCGGACGAAACGCGTAGGGTTTTTTCCTGTGTGCTCAGACTTTGTGAAGCAGTCAGCTCCCCTCCGCTTGAGATCAGCTGCGCTGGTTTTCTGTGCCTTCCCGCTTGTGCGTCCTGCATTGCTGCTTACTACCACGGAGCCTTAAGATTCAGGTTCGGTGCCAGAGATGTGATCTGAGAGATCCCAACCACAACATCTAGAAGAAACCCAGAAAGGAGACACCAGGACATTTGCATGTGCTTTGCACACACGTTTATTGTATCCCGGCTCTGCCCCATGTGCCAGTCAGATACCGAGGCACCAGGTGTAACGCTCATACATCAGAGAGGAAGAGCAGAAGAGCAATATGCAGCCTTGGGTTCATATATTGGTGGTAACCTTCAGTATAATTCCCTGCATAGCAGGCACCATCTTCAACTCGTGTATCATGGCTGTGAGCTACAGAAACTGGAGAAAAGATATCAGCCTGAATCAGTGTGATCTCATCCTACTTAGTATGGGTCTGTCTAATTAAGCCCTGCAGTGTATAATGAACACACAATCGTTCCTGCTCCTGCTCCAGTCTCACATCTGGTTCTACAGTGAGATCGGCTCATCTCTGATTTTTCTTGAGCTTTCCCTAATATTCTTAAACTTCTGGCTCACTGCCTGGCTCTGTGTCTACTACTGCATCAAAATTGCCAACTTCATGCATCGTCTCTTCTTCCGAGTGAAGCTATGGGTTTCTTCTGTGTTGCAGAAGCTGCTGCTGATGTCAGCCGTAGGATCCTTCATTATAAGTGTCCCATCACTGTGGACTTGTCGGCTAATAAATCCCCAGGAAAACAGCACTTACAGTCTCATAGCCAACTGCAGTGCGGTCAGTGAAACATCTGCTTTTAATATCTCTAAAATAATCATTGTGGCCGTGCCAGGATGCGGTTTGCCCTTCCTGCTATCCCTCATTTCTATTGGGCTCACACTGACTTCTCTCTGGGGACACGTCTGGAGGATGAAGCAGAAGACATCAGACTTCAGCATTCCCCGGTTAGAGGTTCATTCCAGAGCAGCCAGGACCATGATACTGCTTGTTGTCCTCTCCATGTCTTTCTGCATAACACAGATCTATTTCTTCATCACTCATGATGAGCCGAAAAATATTTTTATGAGAATATGTTGGTTCTTTAGCCTGTGCTACCCCACAGCACAAGCCTTCCTCCTAATCCAGGGGAACACCAAGTTAAGGAGAGTGTGTCAGGGTCTCCTACACTGCATTAACCCTTTGAGAGCCCCATGACACTGACCATGGACTTTTTAAAAGTCGTGTTCTAGAGGAGTTTGTGTTCTGAGCTCATGTGGAGAGAAAGCGTGATCTTTCGGTAAAGAAGTGTATCCCGTTTATTGCGACGCAGACTTATTTTGGGACTGAACACATTTTATGTAGCTGCTTTTGCGAGTCCTCTGGAAGTGGGATCCAGTCTCTGACCCCACGGTTCTGGCTGGATTTATTACTGTACTTTAGTTAATACTTTGTGTAGCTGTCACCTCCACATTAGTTTCTTCATCATGTAATGAGCCACTTACACTGCGGGTGTCTGTAACACAATAAATATACAACTGCTAGTAATAAATGTGCTCCCTTGTTTGTGTTTATAGACAGGTAATTGTACAGAGGGAAGGTACCGATGTAACAGCAGAACCAGAGCAGGAGATAATGTCTCTCACTCGCCCAGGACTGGGAATGTATATAATATATCTAATTCCATACTGACAGGAAGGTGCTGTCTGTCACATACATCTCGTCACAGGAAGTCTAAGGAACACACACACGGCACCAAATATATAATGCAACGTGAGGCTCAGTTTAGTTTTGTTTTTTACCTCCTCACACAATTGTCCGACTTTGTTACATATGAGATGCACCGTCTGTGCATGGATCTCACTTCTCTTCCTTACCCCACAAAGTTCCTATTACACGACTTGCGCCCGTAATGTATAGGGTTTCTGTTTTACTCCTTTTTTATCATATAAACTCTGATCCTATACTGGGCCTCATGCAAGAAAACTCCGATAGAAAAAATCCCCACAATTTTGAAATCGCCATTTCTGACAGCGTTGCTATCACGGCACGCAGAAAGGCCTGAATATATATTTAATATAAAATGTATTACTAGTGTTATGGGATGGCGGTATCTCCTATGCATTGAAATGTCACGTGCGTCAAGACATTTCAATGCATTGGAGATACCGGCACCCCAAACGGGGCCTGTATCTCAGGAAGCAGGGGGTCCCTAGACCTGAAACCAATGCGGTTCTGCTCCAGAGACCCCCTGCTCATGTACACTATAATTAAAATGTATTTATCTATTAATTATTATTATTAATTATTTTTAATTATTATTAATATTATTATTAATTATTATTTATAAAAATGGGCTGAGGGCCTTAGTGAATCGCGCCGCCGGCTTCATTTTTTATCTTAGTGCATAGCCCCCTATAACACCAAACGGCTGGGGGATTAACCCTTTCCTCTCACAGTCAGGGTCTTTGGCTTTGCCAGGTGCTCTATAAAGTTATTATAATAACAGCGTCTCCTCATATCACCTGATCCTGCTTGGAGTATTAATGTCATCTATCACATTTGAATCTTTCCAAATTCAGGACGCTAGGAGTCCTGAATTATAAATGATTAAATGCATCTTGGTGGTGGCAGTGCAATTGGTGTGTAGTGTTACCGTTTTGAGGGTGGGTGGGGGGGTAATTTTTAGTATCCTAGTGAGTAAGGCAACTGGCAGTATTAGGGGGGCAGTATTGAGGGGGAGGGTGATGGTAGGGGGAAGCCGGCCTTCATTAATAAAGTTGGAGCCCGGCTGGCTGCCCCTAAAACCGTTTGGCAAGGGCTGAGAGTGTCAGCTCTTGGGTCTAATATTGTACCTTACTGACTTTGGGAGTGGGAGTTTTAGGTTGGATTATTGGGTAAAAATGTGTTAAGATTTTGTGGAGGAGTTCGGGGGACAAAGTTACCGCTAGTCCCGTAATTCCCCCGACGCGCAGGCATGATTTGCGGGTGCGCGAGGTGATTATACCGGGGCTACACAGTGTCCCCCAGAATCCTGGTTTTTGAGCCCAAGTATCCCAGACCCATTTCGCTCACATGCATACGGTTCCACAAGTGATACAAGTTTATTAAAAGGGTGTTTTACTCTTTTATTCTGTATGTATTAATGTCTATACAGTCAGCACAGACATCGGAGCTCAAAGGCGAGAAAGGATGTCCAGAGGTGAGAAGACCGTTTGGTGAGTGGGGAAGGGCAAGGTACAAGGTCCAGAGAACAAAGGGCACCCCACTGGGGCACCTTCAGGACTGCCAGACCTGGTGGAGCCTGCCCAGTGGGTGGCAATGGGTTGGCTGGGGGAAGTTGCTGCTGGTAGGCGCATTTCCCATTGGCCGATTCATATTTCACACTCGCCGGGCTTTTCAGGCCTAAGCATTCCCCCTCCTTTGATTGGGTAAAGCCAGGCGGGCCTCCGGCTCGTGGTTGGCTTTTGAGAAAATCCCCACTCTCTGATTGGTCACCAGTCTGACTTCCATGCTAGAGTTCGCTCAGTGGAGTGTCTGTAAGGAGACGGCCCGATCCGAGAACAAGACAATGTAGCGGCTTGAGTCGGTGATGCACTGGCGGCTTTTCAAAGTTGCATTGTTGAGAATAGCAGAGCGACCGGCTTCTTTTTTGGAGAAAGTCTGTCTAGCAGAGACAAAAACAGAAGCGAGGACCAAGTTCTAAACGTATAACTTAGCGGTCCTTGTTGGGTATTCTCCAGGGAAGCTCGGGTCAGGGTAAGCCTTCCGAAACAGGCATCCTGCACCTATTTGAGGCATTTTCAATCCCAGACCCCCAGTAAGTGCGTATTCCGTCTGTATTTTGTATTTCATTGTGTGTACGCGGGTTTACCCGAATAAAAGTGCTGCTCTCCCGTGACAATGATATATTCCTACACCTGTAGTCTCCTTCTGTCACTCCGCCCTCTTCTTGCTGCAGTTCCTGTCGAACCCTCTCTTCATTACGTCCTTCAATCCCTTGGTATTTAAAATAAATAAAAGACAGGGTTTGCCGTGGTGGGCAAACATACAAAAAACAAACTCTCTCCCATCCCTTCCTAACTCACTTACCCTCCTGCTCACCCACACTGCCAGAGAGGAGAAAGGTCCAAGTGGTTACCCAACACACACAGTAGTCTAGGGTACAGAGCAACGCCAGCAACTTCCCATGGAAGATAGGGAGATTACTACCTCAAACTATAACACCAAATGGCTCAGGCCGGGCAGCATGCTGGGGGTTAACCTTTTCCTGTCACAGTCAGGTTCTTTGGCTTTGCCAGGTGCTCTATAAAGTTACTATAATAACAGCGTCTCCTCATTTCACCCGATCCTGCTGGGAGTATGAATGTCATCTATCACATTTGAATCTTTCCAAATGAAATGTTCTCTTCATCAAAGTTATTTGGAAATGCAAATGAAAGTCACAGAGCTGCCACCTCCGGGTAACGTTATACTGGTGCTGGCTGAGGCCTTCAACTGGGCTTGGAAATGGATAAAACTGGGTGTGGAAATGGGTAAAACTGCTTTTGGAAGTCGGAAAATTCTCAAACAAAGCACTTAAAATTATATCCAGTTTATTTAATTGGAAATTCCCCCTTTACAAACCATATTATACACAATTAATCAAGAAACAACCAAATCAGTATTTCCTATGAATAAAATGGCGGCCAGCATTGTGTACTCTCCCACATATAACATTTACAGGAAGATAGCTCGGGAACGCACACACCCAGAAAGGGAGAAATCTCTGCACAGAACATAAAGTCTCCGGCTGTTTGGCTTCTCACTGTGTTATATAATTACCATATTGTACTGCAGGTCCCTGTATCTCATGTCTGTTCATGTTGGGTGCAGCAGTCTAGGAGAGAGTCATATACATATAGAATGTACGTTGCTCCTCTCTTAGCCCTGTATATAACATTTAGGTAACACTTAGGTGTCCAGATTGGGAAAGTGACCCAGAAATAAACTGTTTTAATCTTGTCAAAGCGTAGAAATAAAATCAATGAGTCAAGGGTTCAAAAAAGTAACAACATGAGTTTATCTGTACCAAGGCACAATTGAGAGAAAATAATTCCAACAAGGAACTCAGGCCTCTGAAGACATATTGCTTAGTATCACATTATATACATTTCAAAATGAGTAATACACCCCTTAAGGGGGCTGGCTTAGAGATAAATGATAATATGATGACATGCAAAAATACATATTGGTTCATACCTAAATATGCTGCATACGATATATTCTTATCGATAATTTACCATAATGTGGGCCTCTTAACATTGTGACATAAGAGAGTTACTGTGTCCAGCCCTGTATGTATGCCAAAATGGAGGTGATGATAGCCACACACATTATCTCAATCTTCACAGTCCTCTATTTTTATTCTTGAAAACAAAGTCTTTTAAGGATAATTCAGATAAAACGCAGAAGCGTTGCACTGGCCTGGAGGGCCCCAATTTGCATGGTTTTGATAGTTCTGGAAACACACAGAGCTGCTGGCTATCATATCAGCCAGGTTGGTCTTTCTGCCATCATCTTCATCTGTATTCCATTGAGGAGGACTGACTTTTCCTTCTGAAATTGCATCTTCCGTAGTGTCGTCTGTGATCAGTGGCATGGCATGGCCTGGGTAGAGGGTGTTACACACCTTTGCAGTATGGATTTACTGCACATGACACAGTCATACAAAAACAATCAGAACTGCAAGCACACAGACAAATCCATTCATCAGTTTCGCTTCTAGAAAAACCAACCAACTTGGTAATTCCTAACAAAACCCACCTCTTATCTCCACCTTTCCTTAATCTCTCCTGTATCTCTGCGATCTTCTCTAGCTCATGCTCAATCTTACCACTTTGATCTCGAATAAAAACACAACATTGCTCTTAAACTAGGGCACACACGCTAAAATATAGTCCAGAGCCATTCTATTCTGTAGGGCCATTAATCTAATCTGTACCTGTTCGTGGTTGAGTAAATTAATAAATTAATTAATTTTTTTATATTTTTTTTTACCAGGAAGTAATACATTGAAAGTTACCTCTCGTTTTCAAGTATGTCCTGGGCACAGAGTAAAACAAATAATACATGGTTACAAGTACAGTTACATAAATGAACAAGGTATACATTATATACAAGACATTGCATGCACAGTTAAAGAAAATATATATTATGAGCGTATGAAACAGTTACAGACCAGATTAAAGTGTGAGACAGCCTTAGATTTGAAAGAACTTAAGCTGGTGGTGGATATGAGAGTCTCTGGTAGGTTGTTCCAGTTTTGGGGTGCACGGAAGGAGAAGGAGGAGGAGCGGCCGGATACTTTGTTGAGCCTTGGGACCATGAATAGTCTTTTGGAGTCTGATCTCAGGTGATAGGTGCTGCAAGTGGTAGGGGTGAGGAGCTTGTTCAGGTAGCTGGGTAGCTTGCCCATGAAGAATTTAAAGGCAAGACAGGAAAGGTGAACTTTGCGCCTAGACTCTAGTGATGACCAATCTAGTTCTTTGAGCATTTCGCAGTGATGTGTATTGTAGTTGCATTGGAGAACAAAACGACAAATTGAATTGTAGAGGGTGTCAAGTTTGCTAAGGTGGGTTTGAGGAGCCGAGCCGTATACTATGTCTCCATAGTCAATAATTGGCATTAGCATCTGCTGTGCAATACGCTTTCTGACCAGGAGACTTAGGGAGGATTTGTTCCTGTAAAAGTACCCCTAGTTTGGCATAGGTCTTGGTTGTCAGGGTATCAATGTGCATCCCGAATGTTAAGTGGGAGTCAAACCATAAGCCCAGGTATTTAAAACTAGTGACAGGTGTTAGGGTGGTGTTAGCATTGGTTCTAATCAGGAGCTCAGTCACTGGAAGCTTTACAAATTTAGTCTTGGTCCCAAATACCATTGTTACAGTCTTGTCAGTGTTTAAAAACAGTTTGTTTTGGGAAATCCAGTTTTCGAGTCTCAAAAAGTCAGACTGAAGTATGTGTTGAAGGTCAGAGAGGCTATGGCTGTGTGCATATAGGATTGTGTCGTCTGCATACATGTGTATTGAGGCTTCTTTACAAGCTGTGGAAAGATCATTAATGAACAGTGAGAAGAGTAGGGGCCCCAGAACAGAGCCTTGCGGGACACCACAGGTGATATCCAGGGGATTGGAGTTAGAGCCTGAGATGGACACATGTTGGGATCTTCCTGATAGGTAGGACTGAAACCAGTTTAAAGCATGTTTCCCTATTCCAGAGCTCTGGAGTTTGTTAAGCAGGATAGCATGATCAACTGTGTCAAAAGCCTTTGCAAAATCTAGGAATACTGCACCAGTGAGTTGTCCCCGTTCCATTCCACACTGGATTTCATTGCAAACTTTTAGCAGGGTAGTTACAGTGGAGTGTTTGGGACAAAACCCAGACTGGAATTGGCTAGGGAAATTTGTCTTGGTGTAGAAATCACTTAATTGGGAGTGGACACATTTTTCCATAACTTTGGATAGAATTGGGAGAAGTGAGATTGGCCTGTAGTTTGAGACAGTGTTTTTGTCCCCACTTTTGAAGATTGGGACAACTCTGGCAGTTTTCCAGGTCTTAGGGATATGGCCTGCAGACAGGATAGAGTTGACTATGGACGCAATTGGTTTGGCAATGGCTGGGGCACCAAGTCGTAGGAACCTAGATTGTAGTAAGTCGGGTCCACATTGGCTGCTTAGTTTTAGTTTGAGGAGCGCTTGTGTAATCTCCTCTTCAGATACTGGGCTAAATTGAAAATTGTGGGCAGTGTTGGGAGGGGGTGGGACTGTGTGGGCAGTGTTGGGAGGGGGTGGGGCTGTGTGGGCAGTGTTGGGAGGGGGTGGGACTGTAGGGATACTCCCAGGATGAGATTCATGTTTGGGGTTTGTGCTGCGTTTCGCTAATAAGTTAGTGGCACACCCCACAAGGTAATCATTGAATGCATTTGCAATGTCAGTGGGGTTTGTCAGAGTAATATCCCCCTTAGTGATATTACTTGGTTGTTGATGGTTAGGAGGCTGGAATATATTGTTGATAACCTTCCAGAAGTTAGCTGGGTTTGATGTATTTTGGTGGAGATTGTCAGAGTAATATTGTGCTTTTGCATGCCTTGTTTGTTTTGTGCACATGTTCCGCATGCATCTGTAGTGATTGAGATCCTTGGTAGTGCCAGTTACTTTGTAGCTTTTCCACAAGGTATCCCTGAGCTGGTAGAGGGCTATACGGTCAGGTGTAACCCATGGAAGGTGGGCCCCCCGTACCCTTATTTTGCGTAGTGGAGCATGGGTATCGCAGAGTTTTAAGAACTCGGATTGGAAATAGTCGAGCGCAGAATCGGAGTCGGGAATTCAATCGATTCTGTGCCATGGGCAGTTGGTAAGGTCATCCAGAAACTGTTGTGGGTTAAAGTTTTTAAATGTTCTAGTGAGGAGAACTTTAGGGCTTGAATGGGGTGGTTTAATTTTCCTTTCACAGTACACTATTGGTGGATGTTTGAACTGGGGCGCTCCCTGGGATGTGTGGCTAGAAAATGCTACAACGCCTGTAATATATTAAAGTATTAAAAAATGTAAAAATTGTGTTTGTGGTGTAAAAGAGTATAAAAATATATACTGGCCCTTTTGATGTTTTTTTTGGCTGCTGCTTGACCTTGAAGAAGGGAACCCCGTGTCCTTCTTAATGTGGCAATGGGAGTATGAAGACGGTCAACGCAAAACTCATGGACCTCACGATGTTGATGGAACAGGATGAAGTTGAATAAAAATTGAATAAAAAATGGAATAAAACACAGTATTAATGCATGACATCCACATGTGTGGGGGATGGGAGGGGGGGGTGTGAGTGGAGGATATGATGGAATAGGTGATAGTGGATTTCCACTATATATACAATCAATGAAACATAAACATATAGTTTCAGTGACTCACACGGGCTTGTGTGAGACTTAGCCCTCAACGCAGACTGTAGGTGGTAAATGCAGACTCCTATGGTGGAGTCACAATAAACATAAAACTCACACGGCCTAATGTGAGTTCTTGCCCTCAGAGGGTGATGTCAGCCTGTATAGGTGATGTGGAATCGTCTCAGCAAAATATCCCCCAATAGGTGTGGTGTGTGAGTGGCTCTTCTCCCCGTTGCCCATAGACCAAAGATGTGTGCAAAACCAGGGTTAGCAATATAACAGGTCTTTATTGGTAACAGTTAAAACATGAACATAAACATGAACAAGCATAAACGTTGTAAAAACATAAACGTTATAAAACATGGTGAATAAACAGAAAGCACACTCACACTGAATTGCAACTCTTGTTGCCCAGCATCAGCCGCGTGGTTAGATCCTGTAAGATCTCCTCCTCCGTTGTTGCTCTCACTGGCGCATCCGACAGTGGAACCGGAAGAGAGGATCTACACCGGATGTCGGCTGGGTCCCTCTCTCAATGAGATGCCGGACGCGGCAGTGAGAGCAAAAAACCCCTGATTCAAATATTGCCATTCAGGGATACTCCCGGAGGAGATCCTGGATCTGGAGGCTCTGCTGACACGCTGGATGGCCTCCATCCTGCCAGATAAGACAGAAGCTGACTTCAGGATGGACAGGTGTCATAGAGCCCTGCGTTCCAGACCACTGGCTTCAAATCCCCCCAGGGATGTGATTCTCCGCCTCCACTACTTCTCCATAAAGGAGGAGGTGGGTAAGATAGCTTGGGCAACCCCCCACATCACCTTTGAAGGGATCACCCTTACGGTATACCAAGACCTGTCCCCCCTTACGCTGGATCGGCGAAGAGCGGTAGGCCACGTCACGCGGGCTCTAAGGGACAATGAAATCAGGTACCGCTGGGCTTTCCCCTTTGCACTAGTGGCCACAAAAAATGGCAGACCCCATGTCCTCAAACACCCGTCGGAGGGAACAGCCTTCCTGAAAAAGTTGGGGGTGCAGGGAAATACGGCTGCCTCCTCGGAGGGGGTCCAGCAAGGCACTAACGCAGATTCCCAGTCAAGAAGGCAGGGTTCCTCTTCCCCGAAGGAAAGGGGCTCCAGCAGAAAAGATGGGGGCGGGAAAAGCCCTTAACACACAGAAGGGACTACAGAATGAACTGTTCTGGTTGCGCTTGTTGCGCCTCTGTTTTACCTCCCACTAAGTTTGCGCTCCCCAAGGCTGCCCAGACGCCTCCCGGGAGAAATCTACCACAGGAGGGGATGCCCAGAGTCAGGAGGCCCCAAATGGCGGCCGTCATGTTCAGCGGGCACACATTGTTCGGAAGGACCCAAGATGGCGTTCCCTTACCTGGCTGAGCGGGAAGGCAGAGAAGACGCGCGAAACCCTCCATGGCGGTGCAGCTCTTGGCGGGAAGGAATGCTCCGGCGGTGGGACCCGCCCAGGGAGCTGCCCACGGACCAGCCCTCGCCCCTCAGCAGCCCGCCTCCGAATGAGGAGGACACGCCCGGAGCTGTGACGTCAGGGCAGAGGATCTCGCGAGAGCGGCAGCACGGAAGGCATCGGTGCGCCAGAGGAGAGGCTGTGACGTCAGGAGGACGGCGACGACCCGGATGCGATGCGGAGCTCCTTGGCGGAGGCACGCGAGATCCGCCGCCGGGGAGCAGCCCCAACTCAGGACTGAGCAAAAGGGGACCCTGGCTAGGGTCGGGGCAAGCATACGGACAGGGGGGCGAGAAGCCTCATAGATACCAGGTCCCTAGAGGGGTAATCGGCCACCGCGAGGAAAGGAGTCTGGGGGCCAAATGAGGCTGTCCAAAAGTACAGAGGGGGGCAGAGGGAACGCGGAAGGGGGTTAAGACTTAAGAGTCAAAGTAGCTGAGAGCGGAGGGAAAGTAGATTAGCGAACGGAGAGGGAGCTCAAGTTGAATGTTTAGAGATTGGAGGCTAGGTTTTAGTTAAGCATAACTGCCGGCGGGAGGGGGGGTGTCCACCACTCCGCCTGCAGGTATGTGCATCCACTCCAGGAGATGGGGTAAGACCCACCTTCCTGGCAAAGACCCGGCTGCCCGTGGCTGGTCACTAGAGCCACGGTGGGGGACCAAGAGGGAGGGAGGTCCAGAAAAAAAAGTTCACAGCCGGGCACTGAACCCGAGGTCTGTTAGGACCAATACGGTTCCTGTTATCTGTATCTGTATGTGTGTTGTTTATCTGTATCTTTCCCTCATGTTTCCTCCTGCCCCCTCCCCAGCCCCATCAGGCGTTAGACGGATCCCAACCGGAAAGCACAAACACAACGGTTCGCAAGCCCATCAGGACTGGGGTAAGAGTAATTGCACCTTTACACTCTATCTGCTCACACAACTGGCCTCCATATGGCGGTAACTTTCGTATCACAGAATGCTAAAGGTCTCAACAGTCCGCACAAGCGGAGGATCGCCTTTGCGGAGCTCAAGAGGCGAGGGGCTGAGGTGGTCTTTCTTCAAGAGACACACTTCAGCTCCAGACATAGCCCTAAATTTATGGACTCACACTTCCGACAGTTTTTCTTGGCTTCAGGGGAGGAAAAAAAAAGAGGGGTAGCTATTTTATTTCACAATCACAATCAATTCCAGGTAGAAAAGATCAAAAGGGACCCCGGGGGTAGATATCTCGTGTTGGTCGGGCTACTCAAACAGACCAGAATCACTTTATCATATATGCGCCGAGTGAGGGTCAGACGGAGTTCTTTAACGCTTTTTTCCAAAAGCTGCAACAGTGGGCCGAGGGCCATATTGTACTAGGAGGGGACTTTAACACAGTACTCAACCCTAAGGTCGACCGTACGACATCCAAACAATCCATAAGGAAAGTAAGTAATACCGCACTCCTGAAGGGACTCCGACAAACTGGCTTAGTTGATATTTGGAGAGAGCAACATCAGAGTGAACGTAGCTACACCTTCTATTCCCATCCCCATGACAGCTACAGTAGGATTGACCACTTCTTTGTGTCGGGCAGAATGGTTCCACAAATATCCGACACAGGTATACATGATATAACTTGGTCGGACCATGCATCAATTGAGCTCAGATGCACTCAAATTGGGTTTGTCAGACCAGGAGCAAATTGGAAGCTAAACGAGTCAATCATTAAAATTCCGGAATTACAAAAAAGTCAAAACTGAGATCTCAGCCTATTTTAGGACAAACAGTGGTAGTGTGGCTTCCCAAGCTATATTATGGGAGGCTCATAAAGCCACAATACGGGGGGTTTTAATTAGCATCGCTGCAAGTAGAAAAAAGAAAAAAGAGGCCAAATTAACGCAGCTCTACAAAAGGTTACATGAGCTCTCTACACTACATAACCGGTCAGGTAGAGAGGACACCCTTAAGGAGCTGAAGGATGTCAGGATTGAACTGAACCTCCTCCTCACCTCCAGGGCCGAGAAGGACATGAGTTGGACACAGAGGAAATTTTATGAGAAAGCTAACAAACCGGACACTATGCTGGCTACCAGACTCCGAAACCGGAAACCAAATTTTAATATTCAATCTATCAAAACAAGCGGGGGCCAGTGTTCCTCAAACCCTAAAGTGATAGTGGGAGAGTTTGCGAAATTCTACACACAACTGTACAATGGGGAGAAGGTAGTTCACAATGCCAGAACAAGTAGTAAGCTACGGAAATTCCTGGCAGACGCGGCCCTACCACAATTAACCAGGGCAGAGAGTGAGGCACTACAGAGCGACTTTACGAGGGAGGAATTAGAGGCGGTAGTAAAAAACTTAAAAGCGTCAAAAGCCCCGGGCCCGGACGGGTTCTCCAACCTGTACTACAAAAAATTTATCGGAGTTTTGGCCCCGCATATGCTCCAGTTATTCAATGGAGTGCTAGCAGGAGAGCCCTTTCCGGGACAGATGCTCCAGGCGTCAATCTCAGTAATCCATAAAGAGGACAAAGATCCCAATAGTTGCCAGAGTTATAGGCCGATATCATTAATAAATACAGATGTTAAAATCTACTCTAAATTGCTGGCCAACAGATTAAATGTCATCCTGCCGAGGCTTATTCACCCGGATCAAGTTGGCTTCATTAGAAATAGACAAGCGGCGGATAACACCAGAAGGATCATTGATATCATAGAATTTATAGGAGCCAAGGGGATCCGAAGTGTGGCCCTAAGCCTAGATGCGGAAAAAGCTTTCGACAGGATTGACTGGCCATATCTGGAGTCCACGCTTGGAGCATTTGGGTTCGGAGACATATTCCAACAGGCAGTCAAGGCTTTGTACAGGGCCCCAACAGCTAGGGTGGTCCACCAAGGATACCCGTCTGATCTTTTCCCGATTAAAAGCGGCACGAGACAGGGGTGCCCGCTTTCGCCCCTGCTCTTCGCCCTATGCATCGAGCCGCTAGCAGCGCAAATTCGGAACAACGCCGATATCTCTGGGATACAAATCCACTCCCAGGAGCATAAAGTGGCTTTGTATGCAGATGACATCATCCTAACCCTGTCTAAACCGCTCGTCTCACTACCTAACCTGTTTGAGCTTCTAGAGCGGTTCGCCCAGATCTCAGGCTTCAAAATAAATCAGTCCAAATCAGAGGCCCTAAGCCTCAACATGCCGAGAGAGATGGAGAAGCTAGTAGAACTCAATTTTGGGTTCAGATGGTGCCCTTCCTCCATGAAATACCTAGGAGTGCAGATCACAAAACAGACAAGCTCCTTATATTCGGCTAACTATCCCAAACTGCTGAGGACTCTAAAGAAAGAGCTGCAGGACTGGAAGGCATATGGTGTTTCCTGGCTAGGGAGGATCTATAGCGTCAAGATGAACGTCCTTCCCCGCATTCTATACTTGTTTCAAACTCTCCCAATTCCCGTGGTAAGAGCGAATATTACAGGGCTCCAAAAATCTATATCTCAATTTATTTGGAACGGTAGAAAACCACAGATTAGAGTAAAGACGATGCAGAAGGGTAAGGAAGCTGGTGGCCTAGCGGTGCCGAGTGTTATTTCCTACTACAAAGCGGCACAATTGTGCCAAATTACACAATGGCACGGGGACCCTGAGTTGCGGCGGTGGGTGGCACTGGAGAGGGAGGTGTGCACCCCGCTGGAACTCACGGACCTGATCTGGTACCCGAGGAAACGGGTGAAGGAGGTTCTCGTTCCATTGACCTCTGTGCTCAACTCACTCTCGGTCTGGGAGGCCGCCAAAGTTAACAGCTCATTAACCTCCAAACATACTCTAATGGCACCTTTACATGGCAATCCAGACTTTGCTCCGGGGCTGACAGACAGGGGCTTCCGGCGCTGGGGTAGAGCGGGGGTTAGACGGCTGAAGGACCTGGAGGTTAAAGGTAAGATCAAATCATTCGCAGAATTACAGTCAGAAACAGACATTCCTAACACGGATTTTATGAAATACCTCCAGGTCAGGGCATACTACAACGCACACCCGGTGAGACCACCGCTAACGAATTTTGAGAAGCTCTGTGCGAGAGGGACAAGCACACGGGGACTGATCTCTGCCCTATACAGAGAGGTGGTGAATACGGACGGATACAGGACAGTTAAACCCCGGTTCATGACGCAATGGGAAGAGGATCTCCAGGGTATTTTAGAGGACGAGGACTGGGTCGAGGTATTCAAAGCCGCGGCCACTAGCTCCATCTGTACAACATTGAAGGAGAACTCGTATAAGGTATTACTTCGGTGGTACCTCACACCAGTTAGACTGGCCAAATTCAAACAGGGATCGTCCCCGCTCTGCCCCAGGCGGTGCGGGGAACTAGGAGATCTGGTACACATGCTGTGGTCTTGCCCGAAAATAGTGCCGATCTGGACCCAGATCCGAGATTGGCTACAGAGGATCTTTTTAGGGCTCAAAATCCGGCTGGACCCGTGGCTGTTTCTATTAGGTAAACCTACAAACGAGGTTTCTTGGTCGGGCAACAAGCTGATCGCACACTTTGCTACCGCTATGCGGTGCGAGACCGCAGCACTGTGGAATCAGAACGCGATTCCCTCTATAGACAAAATTAGGAACAGAATTTGGTTCATTTGCCGAATGGAGAAGTTAACGAGCTTAGTTAACGACTCGGCCGATAAATTCGAAAAAGTTTGGTCATGGTGGTTGGCACAGACCGATATTCAGGGAATGAGTGAGGCCACCATATGGCTTTGATAGACGGAAATGGGTTCTCCTTGGATGATGGACAGGGAGCTACACAGGACGGAAGGACAGTAGGGCGCCCCCAGGGCAATGGTTCTACCCCATTCAGAACAAGGTTGAGTGGAGAAAGCAGTTAGAGCGCAGAGATCCAAACGAGGAGTTCTAGAGCGAGCTGACAATAGAACCGGCGCAGGTCGTCGGCTCGACAAGTAGTCTGGGTTTCGTCTACGCCGTCCCCTCCCCTCCCCCCCCTTCCCCTCCCCTCCCACCCTACTTTCCCATAATTTGTGGTTTGTCTGTCAAGGTCTTGTCCTGTGGGTCTCCCCAACGTACGTCCGTCATATGTAGTTTGTCCTCGCAAGGGACGTGTATACTTGGAATAATTACCATCGTCATGTAACCTATTGATTGTATGCACTAAAAACCAATAAAAATAAAGTTGAAAAAAAAAAAAAAAACTGAAAATTAAGGCCACATCCTCCCTGTAAATTTTTAGTTCAGGGCTGTAAATACATTTTCATGCAAGTTTCATTGGTTGGTGGAGACACCTGACCCATAAATTGATTGTTGTTCCCAGTATAATTTCCACCTACAGGAACCTCATTTACCAGTGGAATTCGGTTTAGAAAAGTTCCCTGTAAACAAATTCAAATTAACATTTCATCATTTTAAATTCGGCATTAGTGTAAGGTATCCCTACTCAAGGGGTTAAATTTAATTCTCTTTTAAGTCATTGGGGGCCACTAGAGTATGTCAGGGATTCATTGTATATATTCCCTTGTGACCCATTAACCTGTGCAGCATTGTGCAAGATTGTATGATTGTCTGCAAAATGATGTGACCATAAAACAATAAACATTACAAATGTTGCAAAACTGATCGTCCCTTATCCTCATCTGGATGGCGTAGGCTGATCTTGCCTAGCGAGGCATACATCTTAAAAACACACTCTAAAGCATAAAAATAATAATATTGAGTCCTGAAAAAACAAATTGTTCGTTTAAGACCGGGCCTTGCCTGAAGTCTTAATTCCTCGGTGGTTAAATGTTCTAGGATACACGAACTGTTGGTCAGTGGTCAGGGAAAAACCCGTCAAAACACTGGCTTGATGATTCTTTATCTTTGTTAGCTGTTTACGGTGGTGCCGGCACTTTTTTCTTGCGATGATGCTGTTTTGTATTCTCCTTGGTAGACTGTATAAGCTGCAGATAAGTTTGGAGAGACTTAAACATTTCATTAATAAAAGCACAAGGAGAGCGCTTTTAACCACTATAATTTAGTATCAGCACAAATTTTTTTTGTTTTTCACCACTATCTTGGCATCCGCATATAAAATAAACACAAAAATACCTTGCTCACTAACTACAAAAGAAAGAAATTAACGGTGCATAGGGAAATTTCGTAAGAGAACACTGATAAGTGACAAGAGGTTGTCACTAAAAGTCCCTAAAGCTTGCACTCATTGTAAACTGTAAAATATACATAAAGTACCAGTTAAATAACTAATACCACTAATATCAAATTTATTACAGACCAAATGGGAAATATCCACATAAACTTAACTATAACACAACTAAAACGTATACAACTTTTTTACAAGCTAAAAACTGGCGAAATGCACAAAATGACAACTAATAAATCATAAATAAAAGAGTCCCCATGTGAACGAAACGGACAGTATACGGTAAACAAAAATGCTAAAATGAACACGAGTGTAAAGCCCTATCAGAACATGAGGGGCCAGTGACCATAATATACTAACAATGCTAATTAGCTTCACCACAAAACACTGCAGAGTAGCAGCTTATCACATTAATACTTAGTTCCGAAACAGGCTCAAAATAAAGCTATCCAATAGTTATGCTGGAAAATGTAAAGAGGAGGGGTATAAATAACAAAACAACACACATAAGGTAATGTTGCAATGAACAAAATAGGCAGAGTCCGCATGTAGACAGGCGTGTTATGGAAAATCATATAAATTATCCTCTCTTTTGTTCATAGGCAAATCCTATGACATGTGAACAATATACGACATAAAGAATGATGGTATTTAAAACATCAGCAGCTTGAGATTTAAATATATATATATCATGAATTTGACAATAGCTACTGCTTTAAAAAATTAAATCTGGATAGTCTACAGTTGCATTCTTTAAAATGAGAGGCTATAGATCAGGGTTCAAATTAAGACACCTTTTGGAGGGAAAGGAGAGGTAATGGTTAAAAGTTATTAAAATACATCACATATGCAGTTAACTTTATAGGAAAAATTATTTCATATCTGATTTTATGCTTACTCGTTTATATCGTACGCTTTGTGAAGTACTGAGTATACTTTTGACACTATTCAAATACGGAAATACATATTAAATATTATTGTATTGTTAATGAAACAATTATAACAAATAGAATTTAAAAAAATCTCCTAATTAGAACAAATAGAATTGAAATGTGTTTACTGGTTTCTGCGTAGAGGTAATTTGGATACTGCATGTGGGGATTATAACTCCTTTATTTATTCATTTATTTATATTTATTATTGTTTATTCGAGCATTTGCCCGGTCTCGGCCGCGACAGTAACCGGGCGCGCGCCGGGATGTGCCGGGCGCGCGCCGAAGCCTCGGAGGAGCGGTCCTCCGATCGGGGCTTCCCCTCTCCGGGTCCCCCGGAACCCCACACCACCGTCCCCCACATCGCGGGACACCAGGGCTCCCTCGGGGAGCCATGTGCACGCGTGCAGGGGGCGCAGGCACCCGATGACGCGTGACCGCGCATCGGTGATGCGCGGCACGCCGAGGGGCTGCGGCTCGCAAGCCGGGACATATCCCGGCTTGCGGAATGAGCCGCAGTCAAATAAAATGTGCCGCCTCTGTATGCAGTTAACTTTATAGGAAAAATTATTTCATATCTGATTTTATGCTTACTCGTTTATATTGTACGCTTTGTGAAGTACTGAGTATACTTTTGACACTATTCAAATACGGAAAAACATATTAAATATTATTGTATTGTTAATGAAACAATTATAACAAATAGAATTAAAAAAAATCTCCTAATTAGAACAAATAGAATTGAAATGTGTTTACTGGTTTCTGCGTAGAGGTAATTTGGATACTGCATGTGGGGATTATAACCCCTTCTTGTAATAATTCCTACATAATAGGGGCTATGCCATTTAAAGCATTTCTGCTGAGTGGGTATTGGCCAATAAACTTAGTCCAAAAAATAAATACATTACAGAATCATTCTCTTTCCCCATACTATAACTAAGCTGCTTTTAAACATTTTTTTTTTCTCTCTCAGCTTCTAGTTAACTTTTCATGCCTGGAACTTGGTCTTTGTACATTCCTTAAGCTGGAGGAGGGGGGCCAGCCCGCTTGGCTGCTTTTAACCTTCCCTCTTTTAAATGACTGCTGTTCAAAAAATCAGACGAGCAGTGTATTTAAGAAAACAAACCGTTAGTTTCCTATTATAAGTTTGAACAGAGAAACCTTGATAACTAAAAGACAAAAACAAAACCATCTCTGCAACCTTTCCTATAAAACAAAAATCTTAATGTTTTATTTACTACAGTATATATTTCTAATTCCTTATCTTTCTTACACACACACACACACACACACACACACACACACACACACACACACACACACACACACACACACACACACACACACACACACACACACACACACACACACACACACACACACATACACACACACGTTCTCTGAGTTTATCTTCCATCAACATTCATTCTCCTTTCTACAAAACTCCAACATGATCTTAATCTCGTGGGCCAGAGTAAAACTTAATAAAGCTTCCTTACTCCATACTCTTTCTTTTGTTTAAATAAAAAATAAACATTTACTTTTTAAAACTTTGCATTCTAGATATACCTTGCTTTTAGTCCTGACTCCTCTAAATCAGCACATAAAATTTAAATTTAAAACTTCATTTAAATATTGTAACAAAGTATCTCCTACGCCCAGGAACAAAAATGTTCTACGGTAAAAAATACAAATTCATACTGGAGTCAGGGAATTGGAACTGCCAAATTTTCATTCTCTTTTAAAATATTACACTAACAGACTTTAACATACAATACTTCCTTTATTTTAAATGCTACTGTCATGCCTTGTAAATGGCAGCAGGCTTAATACACTTTGACAAAAGGGTTTAAACTTAAATGACCCTTTTACAAAAGATTATTTGTTATTTTTATGATTAGTACAACAAGTGACAATGTGAAGCGCTATGTACACTAATGGCGCTATATGAATAAAGACATTCATACATACATACATACATACATTAACTATCAGAGTGACACACAAACACTTCACTCCATGACATGTATATTATTATGCAATCAAACTAGTTTCTATGAGCTTTCTAAGATAAAAACAAAAAACATTTAAAGAGGATGTCCCCTTCTTTTTCCATGCAGTATTAATGCATTCAGTCCTAAAAAACTACTTTAACATTCTTAAATTCAAGCCATTTCTTCCTAAGTAAATAATTAACTTCCATGTCTCACAGACATGCAACTCCTGTGCCTCACAGGCATGCAACTCCTGTGCCTCACAAACATGCAACTCCTGTGCCTCACATACATGCAACTCCTTTTCAGTGAAAAAGGGTGAGGAAAGGGAGATGAGGAAAAGGGGATTAGAAAAAGGGGGGTCCACTAATGCTGCGGTTATTTTTAAAACAGAGCCTGATATGTTTCACTTTCCTTCTTATTTTATATACAGTATTCTGCGTCACTAAATATCCATTTTTAAAACATTTTATTGCCATAAAGTCCACACATAATTCTAAGTGACGTACCCTGCGCCGGCGACTGAGAATGTAGGTTCCCCATAATTCTCCTGTATTACACAATCAATGCCAGTCGATCGTGTACCAATAAGGTGCCCACTACTTGGTAGAATATAGAGCTAAGGAGCAGTGGTATTAAAAAATAAAATAGTCACCTGTTGCTCCTTAACAAAATCTTCTCTTCCAAGTTTTTTGAGACTTACCACCTTAATAACTGCAGTATTATACCTTCTGAGCCCTGAATTGGCCTGCCATTTAGCATAAGGTATAATCTGACCTATCCCCGATCAACGCCAGTCGATCGTGTACTAATAAGGTGCCCCAACCCTTGGAATAATATAAGTAGAATATAGAGTTAAGGACCAGTGGCCTTAAAAATAGTTACCTGCTGTTCCTTAACAATAGTTCTCTCCCCAAGTTCTAGGAGACGTAACACCTTATTAATTATTATACCTTCTGGGCCCTTACTTGGCCCTGCCATTTAGCGGCACACGGTATAACCTGAATTTATGGCGATAATACAAAAACAACAATAACAATACCTGATCAGTATAATATTGATAAACTCACTTGATACAGGGTGTCCCGTCACTCAGGTAGGTTGCCCATAAAGAACAAACTGTCTACAGATTACTCAAACAATTAATCTAACGGCTTTTTTTGTTAAAAAGGATAAAGCCATACCTTATTCCAAGTGTGCACGTTTGAGTAATGTAGGCAGCTGCTCCGTCTGGGCTTTCCTGGTCCCGAGATGTTGGGTCCCTATTCGGGCGCCACCTGTCAAAGCGTAGAAATAAAATCAATGAGTAAAGGGTTCAAAAAAGTAACAACATGAGTTTATCTGTACTAAGGCACAATTGAGAGAAAAGAATTCCAACAAGGAACTCAGGCCTCTGAAGACATATTGCTTAGTATCACATTTTATACATTTCAAAATGAGTAATACACCCCTTAAGGGGGCTGGCTTAGAGATAAATGATAATATGATGACATGCAAAAATACATATTGGTTGATACCTAAATATGCTGCATACGCTATATTCTTATCGATAATTTACCATAATGTGGGCCTCTTAACCTTGTGACATAAGGGAGTTACTGTGTCCAGCCCTGTATGTATGCTGAAGCTGTTGGATAAGAGAACCTACTGTAAGGTCAGCAGAATTATCTAAGGCAGGAAAAACTGCTTACGAGTGTAATTTCAATTCTTGCACGCCTCGTAGGAATTACACAAGGGCGAGTTACATTTAGGAGCGATACTCTGCAGAATCAAACATTCACAGTTCATTCACGAATGAAACAAATTGGCATACATATAAGCATACGGTTAGGCCAAAATGGAGGTGATGATAGCCACACACATTATCTCAATCTTCACAGTCTCTTTCGTTATATTCTTAGCGGGACTTGTTAATGTGCAGAATATTAATCTGAACAAAACCTTTCTGGAAATTACAATTATTTTTTGCTATTTTTTGCGTGGGAACTTTACCATGTTACTGACAAACCCTTTTTGTGTTTTCTGAACCCTCCCGTCACTTTTCTGTGAAGCTGGAAACACATTTTATTCTTACTGTAAATTCAGGAAAATAACTGATACGGCCCAAATAAAGGTTCGGTGCCAGAGATGTAATCTGAGAGATCCCAACCAGAACATCTAGAATAAACCCAGAAAGGAGACACCAGGACATTTGCATGTGCTTTGCACACACGTTTTTTTTATCCCGGCTCTGCCCATGTGCCAGTCAGATACCGAGGCATCAGGTGTAACGCTCATACATCAGAAAGGGAAAGCAGTAACACACGCAGAAGAGCAATATGCTGAATTGGGTTGATATATTGGTGGTAACCATCAGTATAATTCCCTGCATAGCAGGCACCATCTTCAACTCGTGTATCATGGCTGTGAGCTACAGAAACTGGAGAAATGATATCAGCCTGAATCAGTGTGATCTAATCCTACTTAGTATGGGACTGTCTAATTTAGCCCTGCTTTGTATACTGAATGCAGAGTTTTTTCCTTTACCTGGTCCCATCTCACCTCCGGTTCTACAGAGAGATCAACTCAGCTTTGATTTTTCTTGAGATAGTCATAATTTATTTAAACATCTGGCTCACTGGCTGGCTCTGTGTCTACTACTGCATCAAAATTGCCAACTTCATGCATCGTCTCTTCCTCCGAGTGAAGCTATGGGTTTCTTCTGTGTTGCAGAAGCTGCTGCTGATGTCAGCCGTGGGATCCTTTATTATAAGTGTCCCATCGCTGTGGACTTGTCGGCAAATAGATCCCCAGGAAAACAGCACTCACAGTCTCATAGCCAACTGCAGTGCGGTCAGTGAAACATCTGCTGTTTATATCTCTAATATAGTCATTGCGGCCGTGCTAGGATGCTGTTTGCCCTTCCTGCTATCTCTCATTTCTATTGGGCTCACACTGACTTCTCTCTGAGGACACGTCTGGAGGATGAAGCAGAAGACATCAGACTTCAGCATTCCCCAGTTACAGGTTCATTCCAGAGCAGTCAGGACCATGATACTACTTGTTGTCCTCTCCATGGCTGTCTGCATAACACAGCTATGACCCCCTGCTACATCCTCAAAATAGAGAATTTATTTTAAGGGCCATTGACTTCATATTGAAGCACAATTATTTCATGTTTCTCTAAGACTTCTACATACAGGTTTGCGGAACAGCAATGGGTACTCGTTTTGCCCCAAGTTTCGAGAACCTGTATGTGGGGGACTGGGAGAGCAACTGTACTTGGGCCAACAACCCTTTTTCGAGCAACATCATTAAGTGGCGGCGCTACATTGATGACGTCCTGGTGGTGTGGGATGGAGATTTAGAGTCAGTCAATCATTTTATGTCTTTTATTAATGAAAATAATTACAATCTGATTTTTACACATCAAACAGACAAAGAAGTGATGAACTATTTAGATCTTAGACTGACTTCTACTTGTGATGGAACAGTAATATCAGAAACTTTTTTCAAAGAAGTGGACACTAATAACTTGCTAATGGCAACGAGCAATCATAAAGACACCTGGATTAAAAATATCCCAGCAGGTCAGTTCATGAGGTTGAAAAGAAAGTGTACGAATAACGAAACCTTTCTGAAGCAAGCAGATAGACTTTTAATTCGCTTTATTGAAAGGGGTTACAAACCTGATCACCTCAATAAGGTATTAGAAAGAGTCCATCTTATGGACCGTGATGAACTGTTAATGCAAAGAAGTAAAAAATCCAGAAATCTGAACCCTGCTAAAATAGATGTGGCATTTGTGACTAATTTCAACACAGCTCATAAGAGTATAGAGAAAGTAGTCAGCAAACATTGGGCAATCTTAGAGAATGATCCGGTTCTGTGTGAGCATTTGTTCAAAAGACCTAGATTCATTTATAGGAAAGCAACCAATCTAAAAAACTTTTTATCTCCAAGCGACATTGGACAATTGACATGTAAACAAACAGAAAAGAGTTGGTTAGGGACAAAACCAGTAGGAAATTGTGCTAAGTGTTCAATTTGCAAATATATGCATCCTAACCGCAAAACCTTCACCTCTAAAAAAAACAAAGAAACTTTTATGGTAGATGATTTTATTACGTGCGATTCAACCTACATAGTGTATTTACTGGAGTGCGCCTGTGGGTTACACTATGTGGGCAGAACAAAACGCAACTTGAAAATTAGGATACAAGAACACATACGCAATATCAAAAATGGCTTTGAGAAGCACAGTGTTTCCAGACATTTCCTGATTAAACATCAAAAAGACCCTTCCTCTCTGACATTTATGGGAATTAAGCATGTGCCAAATGATAGAAGGGGGGGGGGGGGGGGATAGATTGAAAGCTCTATCCGCTCAGGAATCTTTCTGGATCCACAAACTAGACTGTATGTTTCCTAAGGGACTGAATGAAGACCTTGATGTATGGGCTTTTTATTAATAAGACAGTAAAGGGTTAATTAATATCCTCCTCTGTGCAAGTATAGAGTCTTATGATTCAGTACTTGAATGACCCACCAGTTTTTCATTGAACAAGCATTGCTAGCAATATTTAGTAATATTGAGCAACAGTATATCACTAAATTTTAGTACATTTTTAAGATGTAATAAAGTATTTTATGTGTATTTTAATTTTTCTTTTCCTCCCTTTTTCTCTTTTACAGAGTGAATTTTGTATAGTAAAAATTTGTTTTAAATATGTTATTTATAATGCGAATCCAATGTCCCGCCCACTAATGCTGATTTATGTAATTTGATTGGCCTGGACTTTAAGTGACAGACCAATAACAGCAGTATGGTGTATATTCAATACCCTGGGGTTGGCACATTGAATTTATCCCTGATGAAGAGGCTGTATTGAGCTTCGAAACACGTTGGATTATATATATATACTTTTTATCTATGTGTGGTACCTTTTAATAGTTCCATTTTGCCCTATTGTAAGTTCGGGACATTATTGAGCAAGCCCTGTGTGTTCGTGCAACTCCGGGTTCTTCAGTTTGGGCCCGCCTTGTGTTCAGCAGCGTCCCTGTGAGTGACGTCATCATTGCGCACCCAGGAGGACTGTGTACCGAGTGCTGCTGGAGCTGACTGCGTTCGTGGCAATTGCTCCGTGTACACCCGTGATCGGGACTTTAACCACGTGGTGCTGAGCGTGAGCAGTAAAGCAAGACGATCCGAGCTGATTCCTTCGTCCAAGAAACAGATGATTCAGCTGCAGGGTGAGGATATCGTGCCAGATGCAGAACAACTCTGAGCCCCAGCAGGAATCCAGTTACCAGAGTGACTACCTCCAAGTCTCCCGCGTTGCTGTGTGGTAACATCACGTGTTGTTACACGTATATGCTTATTGTCAATTTCCTAATGTACGCAGAATACTTACCAATTTTACCTAAACACTGTTTTTGATATACTTCACGATTTGTGTTTTGCGCTTTTTTTTCTTGTCTTTATAACACAGCTATACCTCCTCTTCTTTCCCGATGATCCGGAAAACATTTTGATAACAATCTGTTGGTACGTTACCATGTCCTACCCCACAGCACAAGCCTTCCTCCTAATCCAGGGGAACACCAAGTTAAGGAGAGTGTGTCAGGGGCTCCTACACTGCATTAACCCTTTGAGAGCCTCATGACACTGACCATGGACTTTTTTAGCTCATGTTCTAGAGGAGATCGGGTTCCGTGCTCATGTGGAGAGCAGCGCATGATCTTTCAATAAAGAAGTGTATCCCGTTTGTTGTGACAAGTGTATTTTGGGACTGAACACATTTTATGTAGCTGCTTTTGCAAGTCCTCTGGGAGTGGGATCCAGTCTCTGACCCCACGGTTCTGTCTGAATTTATTACTGTACTTTATTTAATACCTTGTGTAGCTGTCACATCCACATTAGTTTCTTCATCATGTAATGAGCCACTTACACTGCGGGTGTCTGTAACACAATAAATATACAACTGCTAGTAATAAATGTGCTCCCTTGTTTGTGTTTATAGACAGGTAATTGTACAGAGGGAAGGTACCGATGTAACAGCAGAACCAGAGCAGGAGATAATGTCTCTCACTCGCCCAGGACTGGGAATGTATATAATATATCTAATTCCATACGGACAGGAAGGTGCTGTCTGTCACATGTTTGACACCCCTGAAGAAGTCCATGCTATCGGACGAAACGCGTAGGGTTTTCTCCTGTGTGCTCAGACTTTGTGAAGCAGTCAGCTCCCCTCCGCCGTGAGATCAGCTGCGCTGGTTTTCTGTGCCTTCCCGCTTGTGCGTCCTGCATTGCTGCTTACTACCACGGAGCCTTAAGATCCTCCTCTACTGCTGGAATGCTAAGAGAGCCGGTCCGTGACGTCAGACGCCGCTTGTATGCGGAAGAAGCAGATGTACAGCAGCTGACTGGAGCTTTCTTACTGCGTCTGAACCCAGAGTGGTTTAATTGCTTTTTTATTCCCTGGAGCATGTGAGTGTATTGGAGCCTCCTTGATCGAGTGTATTATTAATTAAATTGTGTTGCACTATATTCTTTCTTTTTTCTTTACATATGCTGCCTTATTTGAAGTGAGATTCCCAGTGATTGTTCCACCTTGGAGAGGAATACTGCGCTCTGTGTCCTCCCCCAGATGTCACATACAGCTCGTCACAGGAAGTCTAAGGAACACACACACGGCACCCGAAATATGATGCAACGTGAGGCTCAGTTTAGATTTTTTTTTCACCTCCTTACACAATTGTCCAACGTTCTTAAATATGAGATGCACCGTCTGTGCGTGGATCTCACTTCTCTTCCTGACCCCATAAAGTTCCACTTACACGACTTGCGCCCGTAATGTATAGGGTTTCTGTTTTAATTCTTTTTTCTATCTATATATTTCTGAAACCGTTGTATGCGTGTCTGGTTGTCCTGTCCCTCAGGCCAATGAGATTGCTCCCTTGGCCCACCCGCCCCCGCACACCACTCATTGGCCTGAGGCGGAGTGACGGGCCAAAGGTCTCACACACACTCTCTCTCTCTTTCCTAGTGGCCGTCACTCTCCCCCCTCAGGCACAAATACCACTCCCCCCCCCCAAACCCAGACGCTCCGCAACATCCCCACCATGTTCGCCGCCCTGCACCGGCTCCCGGATGGAGGGGAAGCGTGGCGCGGCCCTCCTGGTCAGCAGCAAACTCCAGCCTCCTCCCCCCTTGCTTCCAACATAGAACGGAGGGGAAGCACGGTGCGGCGCGTTCCTCCTGCACTCACCCTCACGTGCACCGGCTCCCGGGCAGAGGGGAAGCGCGGCGCGGGCCTCCTGCACTCACCCTCACGTGCACCGGCTTCCGGTCGGAGGGGAAGCGCGGCGCGGGTCTCCTGCACTCACCCTCACGTGCACCGGCTCCTGGGCGGAGGGGAAGCGCGGCGCGGGCCTCCTGCACTCACCCTCACATGCACCGGCTCCCGGATGGAGGAAAAGCGCGGCGCGGCCCTTCTGCCCCAGCCGCAAACTCTAGCCTCCTCCACCCCTCGCTCCCAACAAGGAACGCAGGGGAATCGCGGCGTGAGTCTCTTGCCGAACTCACCTCCTATCAGTGCCAGGAGGGGAACCGTCTGCTGCCAGGAACCACCACTCGGTCAAGGTAAGTCTCCCACCCACTGTCACCCAGTCAAAGTCAACCACACACCCACCCAGTCACTCACCCACACACCCAGTCACTCACCCACACACCCACCCAGTCACTCACCCACACACCCACTCAGTCACTCACCCACACACCCACTCACTAACCCAGACACCTACCCAGTCACCCACCCAGTCACTCAGTCAGTCATCCACCCAGTCACTCAGTCACCCACCCAGTCACTCACCCACACACCCACCCAGTCAATCACCCACACACCCACTCAGTCACTCACCCACACACCCACTCACTAACCCAGACACCTACCCAGTCACCTAGTCAGTTACCCACCCAGTCACTCAGTCAGTCATCCACCCACTCTGTCAGTCAGTCACCCACCCGGTCACTCAGTCAGTCACCCACCCGGTCACTCAGTCGTTCACCCACCCGGTCAGTCAGTCACCCACCCGGTCACTCATTCAGTCACCCACACAGTCACTCAGTCAGTCACCCACCCAGTCACCCACCCAGTCTCCCACACACCCATCCACTCACCCACCCACCCACTTACCCACCCACTCGCCCACCCACTCACCCACCCATTCACACACCCAGTCACCCAAATTCACCCACCCACCCAGTCACCCAAATTCACCCACCCATTCACCCACCCAACGGATTCACCCACCCAGTCACCCACCCATTCACCAACCCAAGTCACCCATTCACCCACCCAGTCACCCACCCACCCAGTGAACACACCCAACTATTCACCCACCCATTCACCCATCCATTCACCCCACCCACCCATTCACCCACCCACAGTCACCCATTCACCCACCCACAGTCACCCATTCACCCACCCAGTCCGTCAGTCACCCAGTCAGTCACCCACCCAGTCAGTCAGTCAGTCACCCACCCTGTCAGACACCCACCCAGTCAGTCAGTCAGCCAGTCACCCACCCAGTCAGTCACCCAGTCAGTCACTCAGTCAGTCACCCACCCAGTCAGTTAGTCAAAGGCAGTCACCCAAAAGTCAGTCACCCAGTCAGTCAGTCACCCACCCACCCAGTCAGTCAGTCAGTCACCAACCCAGTCAGTCACCCACCCAGTCAGTCAGTCACCCACCCACAAACCCACCCAGTCACCCACCCACCCAGTCGCCCACCCACCCAGTCAGTCACCCACCCAGTCAGTCACCCATAGTCAGTCACCCAGTCAGTCAGTCAGTCACCCACCCACCCAGTCAGTCACCCACCCACCCAGTCAGTCACCCATAGTCAGTCACCCACCCAGTCAATCCCCATCCACCCAGTCAGTCAAAAGTCAGTCACCTACCCACCCAGTCAGTCATACCCTAGTCAGTCAGTCACCCACCCACCCAGTCACTCAGTCAGTCACCCACCCAGTCAACCACCAACCCACCCAGTCACCCACCCAGTCAGTCACCCACCCATTCCATCACCAACCCAGTCACCCACCCATTCCGTCACCCACCCACCCAGTCAGTCAGTCACCGACCCCATCCACCCACTCACCGACCGACCCACTCACCGACCAACCAAAACCCACTCAGTCACTCACCGACCCACCCACTCACCGACCCACCCACTCACCAACCCACCCAACCCAGTCACCGAACCCAGAAAAAGTCACCCAGTCACCTACCCAGAAAAAGTCCCCGTCACCGACCCACCCACCGACCCAAAAAAAGTCACCCAGTCACCGACCCACCCACCAACCCCAAAAAAGTCACCAAGTCACCGCACCCACCGACCCAAAGTCACCCAGTCACCGACCCACACACTCAGTCAAGTGTCACCCACCCACTCAGTCAAGTGTCACCCACCCACTCAGTCAAGTGTCACCCACCCACTCAGTCAAGTGCCACCCACCCTCTCAGTCAAGTGTCACCCACCCACTCAGTCAAGTGTCACCCACCCACTCAGTCAAGTGTCACCCACCCACTCACTCAACCGCACACTCAGTCAACTCAGTCACCCACCTAGCTGTCAACCCTGTTGCCCGCCCCCCCAAAATTACATCCCGGGCAACGCCGGGTATATCAGCTAGTATTATATAAACTCTGATCCTATACTGGGCCTCATGCAAGAAAACTCTGATAGAAAAAATCACCACAATTTTTAAATCGCCATTTTTGATAGCATTGCTATCACGGTTCGCAGAAAGGCCTGAATACCAGTGATAGCCACTTTTGCTAAATTGGCGAGTAGCCAGCGACGATAGGATCTACCCTCTAAAAAGGGCTCACCCGGTGAGTTCTATCTGTTGCAGAGAGAGAGAGCCGTCTCTTCCTGCGCAAATCTCGCCGGGATAAAAATATTTTTAATTTAAATTATATAACTAGTGTTTGTGAGCAGGGGGTCTCCGCAGCAGAACTGAGTTGGTTTCAGGTCCAGGGACCCCCTGCTTCCCAAGATACAGGTCCCGTTATTGGGTGGCGGTATCTCCTATGCAATGAAATGTACCGGTCACGTGACGCGAGACATTTCAATGCATTGGAGATACCGGCACCCAAGAATGGGGCCTGTATCTCGTTCAGCAGGGGGTCCCCAGACCTGAAACCGACGCGGTTCTGCTCCGGAGACCCCCTGCTCACGTACACTTGTCATAACATTTTTAATAAAATCTGTAGTAAGCACCAATGTACAATCCACCTCCTGTGCCCTCAAGTATTTAATTGATTATTAGAGGTTTTATTTAGGTAATTGATTGGTTGGCTAGTGCTTGTAATTTGTGTTTATGGGTGTTTAGGGGCTTGTTGAATGTGTTTTATTCTTGTGTATTTTGGACATTCCTGCTTTTGTATTATGGTGTTCATTGACTGCTATAGTAGCTTATCATGCCCATATTATATGGGTATGATGTACTACTATCGCAATCAATGGGTACAGGGTGGGTATAGTTGGTCCATGGTGGGTGGCAAGGCCTCCCGGGTGGGTAGTGGGGGAGGGTTGGTTAACCCCTTAATTACTTTAGTGATTATTAACTGCTAAGGTGATTAAGGGGCTAGGGGCCATTAGATTGTATGTTGTACGTATTCTATCTAGCAACGGAGGACATGGCCCTGCAGTATGCTGATGAGGATGCCCTTCATCTTGACAGGGTTAAGTAGAACGGTATTTATTTACTTTATTTATGCTGCCTGGCTAATGTTGTGTTTAATAATGGGCAAGTAGTCTATTATCCATATCTGGAAAATAGTTAATTTGCACATTACTGTACTGTATGTGTTTAGTGGGGGGGAGAGGTGAATTTATTGAAATGTAGGGCAAGTTTATTGTTTTTAAATACAGGAATGGTACTGCAGGCCAGCGGGGACCCACAGGGACAACCCGAGGACCCCAGATACCTTCAGGGACTACCCGAGGGCCCCCAAACACACGTGGGGATGATCTGGGGACCCCCAAACAACCGCGGGGACTACCCGGGGACACCAGACATCCATGGGAACCACCCCGGGTGCCCTTTGGGACCACGACACCCACGGGGACCACCCGGGGACACCTGACGGCCTGTGGTATTAATCATGTGTCTAAACAAATAAATAATGTTTTTATGTGGGGGCACAGGGGGTGGGTGGGCTATGTATTGGTGTTTATTACATATTGTAATGGTTATTGGGGGTCTAGGAGGTGGGTAGTAGGGCTGTTGTGTGTATTTTGGTTTATTGTTGGTAGTGGGGGTGGGTGAAGTGGGTAGTAGCCCCAAGAATGTATGTTTAGGCCTACCGGGTGGATAGAGGGAGGGGTTAACCCCTTCATTACCTTAGTGGTATTAACCGCTAAAGTAATGAAGGGATTAAGTCCATCCGCAACTTTCCCAGAGGGAAAAAAAGATTGTACGCACGATAAGCCAGTTTTGGGCACGTCCGATAGAAAATGGGCTGAGGGCCTTAGTGAATCGCGCCGCGGCTTAATTTTTTATCGGATGTGATCATTTTTTTGAGACCGGCGCGAAAGTTCGGAGCTTAGTGCATAGCCCCCTGAGACAGAAGCGGGGACCAAGTTCTAAACATATAACGTAGCGGTCCCTGTTGGGTATTCTCCAGGGAAGCTCGGGTCGGGGTAAGCCTTCCGAAACAGGCACCCTGCACCTATTTGAGGCGTTTTCAATCGCAGACCCCCAGTAGGTGCGTATTCCGTCTGTATTTTGTATTTCATTGTGTGTACGCGGGTTTACCCGAATAAAAGTGCTGGTCTCCCGTGACAATGATATATTCCTACAACTCTAGTCTCCTTCTGTCACTCCGCCCTCTTCTTGCTGCAGTTCCTGTCGAACCCTCTCTTCATTACGTCCTTCAACCCCTTGGTATTTAAAATAAATAAAAGACAGGGTTTGCCGTGGTGGGCAAACATACAAAAAACAAACTCTCTCCCATCCCTTCTTAACTCACTTACCCTCCTGCTCCCCCACACTGCCAGAGAGGAGACAGGTCCAAGTGGTGTCCAATACACACAGTAGTCTAAGGTACAGAGCAACGCCAGCAACTTCCCATGGAAGAAAGGGAGATTTCTACCACAAACTATTACACCAAACGGCTCAGGCAGCACAGCATGCTGGGGGATTAACCCTTTCCTCTCACAGTCAGGGTCTTTGGCTTTGCCAGGTGCTCTATAAAGTTATTATAATAACAGCATCTCCTCATATCACCCGATACTGCCGGGAGTATTAATGTCATCTATCACATTTGAATCTTTCCAAATGAAATGTTCTCTTCATCAAAGTTATTTGGAAATGCAAATGAAAGTCACAGAGCTGCCACCTCCGGGTAACATTATACTAGTGCTGGCTGAGGCCTTCAACTGGGTTTGGAAATGGGTAAAACTGGGTTTGGAAGTCAGAAAATTCTCAAAACAAGCACTTAAAATTATATTCAGTTTATATAATTGGAAATTCCCCCTTTACAAACCATATTATACACAATTAATCAAGAAACAACCAGAACAGTATTTCCTATGAGGAGAATGGCGGCCAGCATTGTGTACCCTCCCACGTATAACATTTACAGGAAGATAGCTCGGGAACGCACACACCCAGAAAGGGAGAAATCTCTGCACAGAACATAAAGTCTCCGGCTGTTTGGCTTCTCATTATGTTAAATAATTACCCCCATATTGTACTGCAGGTCTCTGTATCTCATGTCTGTTCATGATGGTCGCAGCAGTCTAGGAGAGAGCCATATACATTTAGAATGTACGCTGCACCTCCCTTAGCCCTGTATATAACCTTTAGGTAACACTTGGGTGTCTAGATTGGGAAAGTGTACCAGAAATAATCTGTTTTAATCTCTTTCGTTAGATTTTTAGCGGGACTCGTTAATGTGGAGAATATTAATCTGAACAAAACCTTTCTGGAAATTAAAATTATTTTTTGCTATTTTTTGCGTGGGAACTTTACCACGTTACTGACAAACCCTTTTTATGTTCTCTGAACCCTCCCGTCACTTTTCTCTGAAGCTGGAAACACATTTGATTCTTACTGTAAATTCAGGAAAATAACCGATACAGCCCAAATAAAGGTTCGGTGCCAGAGATGTGATCTGAGAGATCCCAACCATAACATAGAAGAAACCCAGAAAGGAGACACCAGGACATTTGCATGTGCTTTGCACACACGTTTATTTTATCCCGGCTCTGCCCCATGTGCCAGTCAGATACCGAGGCATCAGGTGTAATGCTCATACATCAGAGAGGAAGAGCAGTAACACACGCAGAAGAGCAATATGCTGACTTGGGTTGATATATTGGTGGTAACCATCAGTATAATTCCATGCATAGCAGGCACCATCTTCAACTCGTGTATCATGGCTGTGAGCTACAGAAACTGGAGAAAAGATATCAGCCTGAATCAGTGTGATCTCATCCTACTTAGTATGGGACTGTCTAATTTAGCCCTGCTTTGTATACTGAATGCAGAGTTGTTCCTTTACCTGATCCCATCTCACCTCCGGTTCTACAGAGAGATCAACTCAGCTTTGATTTTTCTTGAGATAGTCATAATTTATTTAAACATCTGGCTCACTGGCTGGCTCTGTGTCTACTACTGCATCAAAATTGCCAACTTCATGCATCGTCTCTTCTTCCGAGTGAAGCTATGGGTTTCTTCTGTGTTGCAGAAGCTGCAGCTGATGTCAGCCGTGGGATCCTTTATCATAAGTGTCCCATCACTGTGGACTTGTCGGCAAATAGATCCCCAGGAAAACAGCACTTACAGTCTCACAGCCAACTGCAGAGTGGTCAGTGAAACATCTGCTTTTTATATCTCTAACATAGTTATCGCGGCCGTGCTAGGATGCTGTTTGCCCTTCCTGCTATCATTCATTGCTATCGGGCTCACACTGACTTCTCTCTGGGGACACGTCTGGAGGATGAAGCAGAAGACATCAGACTTCAGCATTCCCCGGTTAAAGGTTCATTCCAGAGCAGCCAGGACCATGATACTGCTTGTTGTCCTCTCCATGGCTGTCTGCATAACACAGCTATACCTCCTCTTCTTTCCCGATGATCCGGAAAACATTTTGATAAAAATCTGTTGGTACGTTACCATGTCCTACCCCACAGCACAAGCCTTCCTCTTACTCCAGGGGAACACAAAGTTAAGGAGAGTGTGTCAGGGGCTCCTACACTGCATTAATCCTTTGAGAGCCTCATGACACTGACCATGGACTTTTTTAGCTCATGTTCTAGAGGAGATCGGGTTCCACATTCATGTGCAGAGCAACGCATGATCTTTCAATAAAGAAGTGTATCCCGTTTGTTGCGACAAACGTATTTTGGGACTGAACACATTTTATGTAGCTGCTTTTGCGAGTCCTCTGGAAGTGGGATCCAGTCTCTGACCCCACGGTTCTGGTTGGATTTATTACTGTACTTTAGTTAATACTTTGTGTGGCTGTCACATCCACATTAGTTTCTTCATCATGTAATGAGCCACTTACACTGCGGGTGTCTGTAACACAATAAATATACAACTGCTAGTAATAAATGTGCTCCCTTGTTTGTGTTTATGGACAGGTAATTGTACAGAGGGAAGTTACCGATGTAACAGCAGAACCAGAGCGGGAGCTAATGTCTCTCACTCGCCCAGGACTGGGAATGTATATAATATATCTAATTCCATACTGACAGGAAGGTGCTGTCTGTCACATACATCTCATCACAGGAAGTCTAAGGAACACACACACGGCACCAAATATATAATGCTTCGTGAGGCTCAGTTTAGTTTTGTTTTTTATCTCCTTACACAATTGTCCAACTTTCTTAAATATGAGAGACACAGATTAACCCATGCCCCCCCAGCTAATTAGCCCATGTGAACTGGGATTCTATGGGTAGCCCCAAATTAAATCAGGGGCGACGTCCAGTCTACCAAATGAAGTATCTGCATTGTTTGTAGGTGTAGACATAACACTTACAAACAACTCCAGTTTGATGATTCTCCACCCTCTGGTAACAATTAGAGTGGCAGAGTCTGTTGATTAGTACTTGGTCTGTTGATTAAACAATCAGGGCAGTTAACTTTTGATCACAGTGCTTAGGCTCAATCAGCCGGCTGCCCTTCATGACCTATTAGCATAGCAGATGGCGTCTGCATTTTCAGAGCAGATCCAAAATACCATACATATACACTTTAATATCTACACATATTAATACGTTCAATTGGCTCAGTGGTGGGCTCAGTGGGTTGAAATTTGCCAGTTCTTAATGCCTACAGTGACTCCACACACTCTATGCGACCTCCAGATCTGCGAGATACAGAAATGCACTTTAAAACATTAAAATACAGGATTATAATGAAACATGGGAACAGGGGAACATACTGTAAGGAATCCGCTCCGCAGTTTACTGGTTGCCTTACCTTGCAGACTGTGCAGTCCTGGAGCACCTCTCCTGATGTTTGCTGCAGCCTGGATTCACTCACCAAAGCTATACACACTCCCTCTGGTATCTACTGCAGCTGTGCAGCCTATCACTGCAACCTAGACTTGCATTCATTCATTGGAGCAGTACCTTCACACCCCCCTCCGGGGATTGGCCCGCTGGCCTTTAAGTATTGTCTTCCCATAATACTCCCTGCCGAGCATAGTCCTTCCTGGATGTCACTATCTGTTCTGCCACAAGCCCTCGCTTGTTCCTGTCTCTCATGCTGAAGCGGAGTTTTCTCCTTGTTGTCTGCAGCTCCAGGTTTCCTAAGGCCGGCTGCTATATTCACGCAGCGGTCTGCTCCAGTCTCCTGTGTTGTAGCTGAGTACTCTTCTTGTTCACTTCAGCTCCTTATTTCCTGTGACCGGCTGCAATATTCACGCAGCGGTCCACTCCTGTTCTCCTGTGCTGAAGCAGAGGTTTTCGTCCCTGCGTCCCTCAGCCTCCTGGATTCCTGCACTGAAGCGGATGTTTCGTCCCTGCGTTCTTCAGTCTCCTGGATTCCTGCACTGAAGCGGAGGTTTCCTTGTGTATCTTCAGCTTCCTGGTTCCTGGGGCCTACTCTTTCCCTAATCTAGAGAGGCCGTGTCCTGGTTCCTGCGCTGAGACAGAGGATTCCCTAGCCCGCTCAGGACTAGCACTGGTGCACCCGTGCAGCAAAGCGGTGTGCTACTCTGGTCTGCCTACCATCTCCTGTGACCAGTACCATGGGCCATGGTCGTCGCTCGCGCAGAGTCCAACCCCGCGCTCCTAAGCTGAAGCGGGGCTCTCCTGACTACCTGTTGCCGAACTCTTGCCTGAACAATGTTTATCCTGATGTCTCCTGTCCTGACCCTGGCTTCTACAACGACGACGCTGTCTTCTTCAATCCTGATCCTGCGACATATGACTACGAACTGCGCAATCCGGATCAGCCTGCGCGGTCTCAGGTCGGTGCTTTTACAACCCCACCTCAGCCTCGCGGTCCGGTCCTGGTTTGTGGCGAGCAGAACCCTGACACATACATTTTCCTGACATGACAAGGTGTAAGCCACATTCCTGGACCACAGTCCAGTTAACCCCTTGCCTCCCTGGTGAGGTCTGGGGGTGGCCATATGGGGTGCAACCCCTTTAATACCGGGCCAACCCCCCTCTTCCTCTACACCTCCCCTTCTTAATGGGTGACCTATGGCCCACTGGCCCTAACGGGGAGTGGGGCACTGCTTGCACCATTAATGAACTCAGTCTCAAAGGGATAGTCCTGATGTGAAAGTCCATCAGCATTGCTGTTTTCACTACCCTTTTTGTGCTGAATGGTAAATTCAAACTCTTGCAAAGCCAAGCTCCACCTTAGCAACTTGGCATTCTCCCCTGATGCCCTCTGCAGCCAACTCACGGGGTTGTGGTCTGTGAGGACCGTGAAAGCCCTTCCATACACATAGGGCTGGAGATTTTTGAGTGCCCACACAATGGCCAAGCACTCTTTCTCAATGGTGGCATAGGCCACTTCTCTGGGGAGTAGTTTTCGGCTGAGGTACACCACAGGGTGCTCTCTACCGTCGTCCCCCACTTGGCTCAACACAGCCCTAATGCCATAGTCCGAGGCATCAGTCAGTATGAGGAAATGTTTGGTATAGTCTGGGGCAGCCAGTGTAGGGGCTCCAGCAAGCGCAGTTTGCAGTGCCTGGAAAGCAGTTTCACAGGCAGGAGTCCAGGTGATAAGCACAGGCAGTTGCTTCTTAGTCAAATCAGTCAGGGATTTGGCCACGGTGCTGTACTGTGGGACAAACTTCCTATAGTACCATGCGGTGCCCTAAAATGCCATGACCTGTTTCTTGGTTTTTGGAACAGGCCACTGAACTATGGCTTCTACCTTGGATGGCTCTGGTTTGAGGTGCCCTCCACCCACCCTGTGCCCTAAGTACAGGACCTCTGCCATCCCTACCATACACTTAGTTGGTTTCAAGGTAAGCCCAGCCTCCCTGATCCTATCTATCACCGCAGCTACATGTCCTAAATGGGAGTCCCAGGAATTACTAAAGACAGCAATGTCATCTAAGTAAGCCCTGGCAAAGCTCTGCATCCCTTCCAGTAACCTATTGACCATGCGTTGGAAGGTAGCCGGGGCATTCTTCATCCTAAATGGCATCACCAAAAACTCATAGAGGCCACTTGGAGTTATGAATGCTGACTTCTCCCTAGCCTCCAGGGTCAGTGGGATTTGCCAATAGCCTTTGCTCAAATCCATAGTGGTCAGATACTTTGCCCCCGCGAGTTCATCCAGTAACTCATCCATGCGGGGTATGGGGTAGGCATCTGACACCGTCCCAGCGTTGAACAAGCGGTAGTCCACACAAAACCGGGTGGTCTTGTCCTTCTTAGGGACTAGAACTACCGGGCTTGCCCAAGGACTCTGGGACGGAGTAATTACCCCTAGGGTAATTAGGAGGGGTTCTCTGAAGCTGAATAGCATTATTTTAAGCCTCTGGGACACCCTGTTTCCATAGTTACAGGCACTGTTATGGGGTGCTGGTATCCCCGTGCAATGTTTTAATCTCCCGCGTCACGTGACCAGGAAAATTTAAATGCATAGGAGATACTGGCACCCCATACCAGGGCCTGTAACTCGGGAAGCGGGGTCCCCGGACCTGAAATGAATGTAGTTCAGCTCTGGAAACCCCCTGCTCCCACACACTAGTATTCAAATTAAAATAAAAACACTGCGATCACCTGCGAGAGCTGTGCAGGGAGAGGCGGCTCTCTCTGTGCAGGGAGATCTCCTGTAAGAGCTGTGCAGGGAGAGGCAGCTCTCTCTGTGCAGGGAGATCGCCTGTAAGAGCTGTGCAGAGAGAGGCGGCTCTCTCTGTGCAGGGAGATCGCCTGTGAAAGCTGTGCAGAGAGATGCAGCTCTCTCTGTGCATGGAGATCGCCTGCGAGAGCGGTGCAGAGAGATGCAGCTCTCTCTGTGCAGGGAGATCGCCTGCAAGAGCTGTGCAGGGAGAGGCAGCTCTCTCTGTGCAGGGAGATCGCCTGTAAGAGCGGTGCAGAGAGATGCAGCTCTCTCTGTGCAGGGAGATCGCCTGCGAGAGCTGTGCAGGGAGATGCAGCTCTCTCTGTGCTGGGATATCAGCTGTGAGAGCTGTGAAGGGAGATGCAGCTCTCTCTGTGCAGGGAGATCGCCTGTAAGAGCGGTGCAGAGAGATGCAGCTCTCTCTGTGCAGGGAGATTGCCTGCGAGAGCTGTGCAGGGAGAGGCGGCTCTCTCTGTGCAGGGAGATCACCTGTGAGAGCTGTGCAGGGAGATGCGGCTCTCTATGTGCAGGGAGATCGCCTGTAAGAGCTGTGCAGAGAGATGCAGCTCTCTCTGTGCAGGGAGATCGCCTGTAAGAGCTGTGCAGGGAGATGCAGTGTCTCTCTGTGCAGGGAGATCGCCTGTAAGAGCTGTGCAGGGAGAGGCGGCTCTCTCTGTGCAGGGAGATCGCCTGCGAGAGCTGTGCAGGGAGATGCAGCTCTCTCTGTGCAGGGAGATCGCCTGCGAGAGCTGTGCAGGGAGCGGCGGCTCTCTGTGCAGGGAGATCGCCTGTAAGAGCTGTGCAGGGAGATGCAGCTCTCTCTGTGCAGGTAGATCGCCTGCGAGAGCTGTGCAGGGAGAGGCAGCTCTCTGTGTGCAGGGAGATCGCCTGCGAGAGCTGTGCAGGGAGAGGCGGCTCTCTCTGTGCAGGGAGATCGCCTGTAAGAGCTGTGCAGGGAGATGCAGCTCTCTCTGTGCATGGAGATCGCCTGCGAGAGCTGTACAGGGAGAGGCGGCTCTCTCTGTGCAGGGAGATCGCCTGTAAGAGCGGTGCAGAGAGATGCAGCTCTCTCTATGAAGGGAGATCACCTGTAAGAGCTGTGCAGGGAGCAGTGGCTCTCTATGTGCAGAGAGATGCAGCTCTCTCTGTGCAGGGAGCGGCGGCTCTCTATGTGCAGGGAGCGGCGGCTCTCTATGTGCAGAGAGATGCAGCTCTCTCTGTGCAGGGAGCGGCGGCTCTCTATGTGCAGGGAGCGGTGGCTCTCTATGTGCAGGGAGTGGCGGCTCTCTATGTGCAGGGAGTGGCGGCTCTCTATGTGCAGGGAGTGGTGGCTCTCTATGTGCAGGGAGTGGTGGCTCTCTATGTGCAGGGAGTGGCGGCTCTCTATGTGCAGAGAGATGCAGCTCTCTCTGTGCAGGGAGCGGCGGCTCTCTATGTGCAGGGAGCGGTGGCTCTCTATGTGCAGTGAGTGGCGGCTCTCTATGTGCAGGGAGTGGCGGCTCTCTATGTGCAGGGAGCGGTGGCTCTCTATGTGCAGGAAGCGGCGGCTCTCTAGGTGCAGGGAGCGGCGGCTCTCTATGTGCAGCTCAGATTGTGATAAAATCACAGGGAGAGAACTTAGTAGAAACCTGAGATCACTTTGCTGCTTCGCCGCGCGTTTTTGGCGTTTTCCTGCCTCACGGTTTCAGATTCTTTCTGATTACCGTAATAACACAGAGGACAAACCGCTGGGCGGGACCAGGCCACATCGTTCCAGACAGCAGCAAACCCATCAAAGCTGCGAGAATAAGCCCCTATATCTTAGTCGCATGAACCTCAGGTATAGAAGTAACATACTATAATAAGGGCGGCGTAGTTCTGAGCACAGGGTATGAGTTATTTAAGGAAAAGCGTAGATTCACGCCTGCCGAAGTGTTATATCTGCTCCCTCTCTGTGTTAGAACAAGCTGAGCGGAGGAGACACTCACTGCTGGATATTGTTTAAAGCGCGTGTGGGGAATTTGAAGGATTTCCCCTTTTCCACGTCCGATCCGGCTGAAGTCCTCATTCGGATAGACTCGAAATTGATAGAAGATGTATAATTTTGGATTATTAAACACTTGTGGAAGAAATAAAGCTCTTCTCTATATGTTAGGCTGCGCTTATAGTGCGGCGACGGTGACAGCGATGTGACGTCGCGGCAAAACAAATGCATTTCCTCCGTCACGCGCGCTTATAGTATGCGCGACGCGACGGATTGGTCACGATCACTGGAAGTCATCTCTATTTGATTATCCAGCGACCGTCGCCTGACCATCACGTCGCGTCGCCGGCACTATAAGCGCAGCCTTAGGGTTAAATAGTCCATCAGAAGACTTGTATTACATGTTGTCTACAGATGCAGCGGCCGTTATTCGAACATATCACGGAGCCGTTTTCGTGTGCGCTGCTGTACTCCACGCGGCCAATCACGCGGTTCCTTTGTTTGAATTTCATGGATCCCAATTTCTTCGGGTGGCAGAAATGAATGAATTGCAATGTGTACAGTACAACACTGTGTTTAAAAACCAGAACACTAAAATGCCATTTTCTGCACTCGATAAAAACGAGTCAACACGCGGTAATGACGCGCCATGACACAGGTATTCTGAGATATACAACACGCGGTAATGACGCGCCATGACATGGGTATTCTGAGATATATAACACGCGGTAATGACGCGCAATGACATGGGTATTCCGGGGTATACAACACGCGGTAATGACGTGCCATGACATGGGTATTCCGGGGTATACAACACGCGGTAATGACGCGACATGACATGGGTATTCCGAGGTATACAACACGCGGTAATGACGCACCGTGACATGGGTATTCCCAGGTATACAACACGCGGTAATGACGCGACATGACATGGGTATTCCGGGGTATACAACGCGTGGTAATGACGCACCGTGACATGGGTATTCCGAGGTATACAACACGCGGTAATGACGCGCCATGACATGGGTATTCCGAGGTATACAACACGCTGTAATGACGCGCCATGACATGGGTATTCCCAGGTATACAACACGCGGTAATGACGCGCCATGACATGGGTATTCCGGGGTATACAACACGCAGTAATGACGTGCCATGACATGGGTATTCCGAGGTATACAACACGCGGTAATGACGCACCGTGACATGGGTATTCTGAGATATATAACACGCGGTAATGACGCGCCATGACATGAGTATTCCGGGGTATACAACACGCGGTAATGACGTGCCATGACATGGGTATTCCGGGGTATACAACACGCGGTAATGACGCGACATGACATGGGTATTCCGAGGTATAAAACACGCGGTAATGACGCACCGTGACATGGGTATTCCCAGGTATACAACACGCGGTAATGACGCGACATGACATGGGTATTCCGGGGTATACAACGCGCGGTAATGACGCACCGTGACATGGGTTTTCCGAGGTATACAACACGCGGTAATGACGCGCCATGACATGGGTATTCCGAAGTATACAACACGCGGTAATGACGCGCCATGACATGGGTATTCCCAGGTATACAACACGCGGTAATGACGCGCCATGACATGGGTATTCCGGGGTATACAACACGCAGTAATGACGCGCCATGACATGGGTATTCTGAGGTATACAACGTATGGTAATGACGCGCCATGACATGGGTATTCTGAGGTATACAACGCGTGATATGTTCGAATAACGGCCGCTGCAGCTGTAGTTACAACAAGAGTACATATAATTATCAAACACCTGGGTCTGAATAAAAATAGCACTTCCGGTGTGTTCTTAAACATCTACTTTTAACAACTAGCAAAGAGGCGCGTATGCATTGTGACAGAAACCAGGGGTTGGTAATAAACTCCATATACAGGGCTCCCAGGATACTGAACAGTTTCTGTCCTGTCTAAGCTGAACAGGGCAGCCTCGTGGTACAGGCACTCCATTCCACAGTTTGTCTGCTGCCTGTTTTCTGTCACCTGTCATGCTGATTAGAGTTCAGGTATATAAGACCTGTTTCCTGTTTCCTCTGAGCCCCGCCCAAGAGCCTGGAAGGCTGCTGAACTGCAGAGGGGTGAGAAAGCCTCTTTCCCAAATCGCTTCATTCATTCTGTTAGTTTGTCTAAAGACTGCAAAGGTACTTATTTTGTTGGTGGAAGTGGACAAGCCACTTCCAACTCTGAGTCAGGGACATCTAAGTTTAAGTTATCGCTCAGACGAGCAGCTTTTTGTTTGGCTTTGTTTTATGTTTAAACTGTGGCAGTCTCAGTGCCTGGGACTGAATAAACCAGGCATAGCCTGTTTAAAGGAACAGTACGTGACGTCTCATCATTTAACCTACCCTAAAAGACCGTGTTCTAACAGTCCCGGACAGACGGCGGAGCCCCGGAGTAAGCCGTTTGTCACATATGGTGGAGAATGCGGGCAGAACACTGAAAGGTCTGGGGGTTAAAGAACTTTAAAAAAAAAAAAAAAAAAAAGGTTTTTTTCTCTCTCTCCAAACAAGATGGAAGACGTGGTGAGTGCGCTGGTACGCAATGTCGCTGTCCAGAAAGACGCGAATGAAGCCCAGCAACAGGCGAGTGAAACCCAGCGACAGCTGTTAATAGCCCAGCAAGAGACTAATGCAAACCAGCAAGAGACAAACCGCCTGCTGAGAGAGGAGCAAAAGCGGTTCGCTCAGGGCTTACAGCAGGAACTCGAGATCCTGAGGGGGACTATCAGTAACCTTCCACTGGCAGAGGCAGCCCCAGTTCCGAAAATGACCAGGGCAAGCCACTACCTTCAGAAGATGGGACCCTCGGATGATGTGGAAGCCTATCTTCTCACGTTTGAACGCACGGCACAGAGAGAGGGATGGCCAGAAGCTGAGTGGGCTGGTCTAATCGCACCCTTCCTAAGCGGCGAACCCCAGAAGGCTTACTTTGATCTAGAGCCAGCCGAAGCTAACGTCTATGCAAAATTGAAGTTCGAGATCCTCGCCCGCCTCGGCGTAACCACGGCTGTTCGTGCCCAAAGGTTTCACGCATGGTCCTTCACGATGGATAAAGCCACCCGAAGCCAGATGTATGACCTCATCCACCTCGCCCGGAAGTGGCTACAACCCGAGATCAACTCAGCAAGCCACATCGTGGAACGGTTGGTCATGGACCAGTTCTTGAGGAAACTTCCCTCTGCCTTACGCCGTTGGGTCAGTCGGAGTGACCCCCACAATGCGGATGAGCTTGTGGCCCTTGTAGAAAGGTACAGTGCAGCAGAAGAGCACCCGCAACCCACAGTCGTGGAGCAACCCCACTATCCGAGGTTCCAGGACTCTTCCAGAGACGGTAAAAGGGTACCGGGGTTAAGGGGCGCTGAAGAGCGGCGACCACCTTCACGCCGCTCCAGCAACAGTGGTTCGCACACTAAGGGCAATAGCCAACATGGGGAGCCGGGAAAAGGCTCTAAGTGGGACACAGACTATGTACCTAAATGTGTAAATTGTCATGACAGGGGCCACACAGCAAAAATCTGCCCACTAAATGATGAGCCCATGCAATGCAACAGCGTGGAACCTTATTCGCTGTTGTCCCAATGTATGGGCCCTAGCCCAGAGGACCCCTTGAATAACCATCTGTGGGCATTTGTAAAGGTTAATGGTAAGAGGGTTCGGGCACTTCTTGACTCTGGGAGTATGGTCACACTAGTGTCCGAATACCTATTGCCCATTAAGAAGAAACAGGTAAACAGTTCACAAAGAGTGGCAATTTGTTGTATACATGGGGATAATCATGAATATTCCACTGTTGATGTTTTTTTTTAAACAGAATTTGGTTCTTTAGATTTCAAGGTGGGGGTTGTACCCAAACTGGCACATGATGTGTTAATAGGGACCGACTTTCCCCATTTTCTAAAAATGTGGTCCCCAGCTCAGAATAGCGCCCAGAGTTCAATAGCAGACCATAACGAAGTGTTAGAAGAAACAAATCCTTTCCCTTTTTCAGAAATGGAGGTTGACGAGGGCCCAAATAAGAAGGGGGAAAAGGAGGAGTGCTGTGAAATTCCCTTCCCCATCACTACTTTGGTAGGGAATAACCCAAATCAAGATGTTGATCAGGCACTTACCACCCCAGTACAGGATAAGACCCTCGCTGACCTAGAGGTCAGTCCTGGGAGTTTTAAGAAGGCCCAGTGGGAGGACCCCACATTAGCGGTAGCAAGGGGAAATATACGGGACCAGAATAGTACTCATGGCCAACCAGATAGGTCACTTGCTTACCCCTACTTCGAGGTAGAGAACGACCTAGTATATCGGGTTGATAAAAGAAAATCAGTTACAACTAAACAATTGTTGGTACCACGGACATTCCGTAACGTAGTATTACACCTTGCACATAGTCATCCATTGGGGGGACACCTAGGGGTGGAAAAGACAAAAGAAAAGGTTCTCCGAAGCTTTTATTGGCCTGGGGTTCTGGCAGAAATTACAAACTATTGTTCCTCATGCCCAGAATGTCAGATCACCGCCCCGTTCAAAGCATACCGCAGCCCATTGGTACCCCTTCCCATAATAGAGGTACCATTTGACCGGATTGCTATGGATCTAGTAGGACCCCTAATAAAGTCTGCTAGGGGACATCAGCATATATTGGTAATATTAGATTATGCTACCCGATATCCGGAGGCAGTTCCCCTACGTAGCACCTCTGCTAAAAACATAGCAAAAGAGTTAGTACTTCTGTTTTCCCGGGTCGGAATTCCTAAAGAGATCTTATCTGACCAGGGAACACCATTTATGTCCCAAGTAACAAAAGAGCTATGTAAACTCCTAAAAATCAAGCATCTCAGAACCTCAGTCTATCATCCACAAACAGATGGTTTAGTGGAAAGGTTCAATAAAACCTTAAAGAGCATGTTACGCCGGGCGGTCGATAAGGATGGGAAAAACTGGGACTGTTTGTTACCATACCTGTTATTTGCCATTAGGGAAGTTCCCCAGTCATCCACAGGCTTCTCCCCGTTTGAACTATTGTATGGCCGACATCCAAGGGGCTTACTGGATATAGCCAAAGAAACTTGGGAACACGAGGTTACCCCTTACAGAAGTGTAATAGAGCATGTTGCCCAAATGCAGGACCGCATTGCTGCAGTCCTACCCATAGTGAGGGAACACATGGAGAAAGCTCAAGAAGCACAAAGGAATACGTATAATAAGGGTGCTAGGGTCAGAATTTTTTTTCCAGGTGATAGGGTACTAGTTCTGGTTCCCACCGTGGAGAGTAAATTCCTTGCTAAATGGCATGGGCCATATGAGGTCTTGGAAAGAGTGGGAGAAGTAAATTATAGGGTAAGGCAGCCAGGTAGGAGGAAACCTGAGCAAATTTACCATATAAACCTACTCAAGCCCTGGAAAGATAGAGAGGTCTTGTTAACCCTAGTACCCCCAGGTCCGTCAGAGAATCAAGAAACTGACCCAGAGGTTAGCATAGCTGAAACACTGTCCGTGCATCAGAAACGAGAGGTCCAGAGTTTAGTGAGAAGGAACAAAGAAATCTTCTCTACACAGCCAGGTAAAACTAACGTAATTAAACATGACATAGTCTCTGAACCGGGGGTCCGAGTTAACCTTAAACCGTACCGAATCCCAGAGGCCAAGAGAGAGGCTATAAGTTTAGAGGTTAAAAAAATGCTAAAACTAGGCGTAATTGAGGAATCCCAAAGTGGGTGGAACAGCCCTATAGTTTTAGTCCCAAAGCCAGACGGTACAACAAGGTTTTGTAATGACTACCGGAAACTAAACGCGGTGTCAAAATTTGATACTTATCCTATGCCCAGGGTGGATGAACTTGTAGAGAGACTGGGCAAAGCCCGATATCTCACAACCCTAGACCTAACAAAAGGGTACTGGCAGGTTCCCCTCACAGAAAGGGCAAAAGAAAAAACAGCCTTCTCAACCCCAGACGGCCTCTTTCAATATAAGGTGCTGCCTTTTGGCTTACATGGAGCTCCCGCCACATTCCAAAGAATGATGGATAAAATTTTAAAACCACATGTTCGGTACGCTGCTGCCTACCTGGATGATGTGGTAATCCATAGTGAAGATTGGCAGTCCCACCTTCCAAAGGTCCAAGCTGTGCTCGACGCAGTTCGGTCTGCTGGACTAACTGCTAACCCCGCTAAATGCACTATTGGTCTGGAGGAGGCCAAGTATCTGGGGTATTCTATTGGTAGAGGGTTACTCAAACCACAAACACTCAAAGTAGAGGCGATACAAAATTGGCCAAGGCCAGTCACAAAAAAACAAGTAAGGACTTTTTTGGGGTTAATTGGCTACTATAGGAGGTTTATTCCCAATTTTGCAACTAAGGCAACCCCACTAACCGACCTCACAAAAGCAAGAGGACCGCTAATGGTAAAGTGGTCCCCCGAAGCCGAACAGGCCTTTAGAAGCCTGAAAGAAGCTCTCTGTGCCCAACCAGTGTTGGTCACACCTGACTTCTCCAAAGAGTTCGTAGTCCAAACCGACGCATCTGAGGTAGAGCTGGGGGCGGTACTCTCCCAGGAGTCTCAAGGGGAGGAGCACCCCATCCTTTATTTAAGTAGGAAACTAAATCCCCAGGAGAAAAATTACTCCATAGTCGAGAAAGAGTGTCTCGCAATAAAGTGGGCTGTAGAGACACTCAAGTATTATCTGTTGGGGAGAAAGTTCCGATTGGTCACAGATCATGCACCCCTTACCTGGATGTGTCAAAATAGGGAGAAGAACGCTAGGGTGACCAGGTGGTTCCTAAGCCTACAGCCCTTTAAATTTTCTGTGGAACACAGGTCGGGGCACAAACATGGCAATGCCGACGGGTTGTCAAGGATGCACTCCCTAATATCCATGGTCGCTCACCCCTCGAGGTCTGAGCTGGGGGGGAGGATATGTGACAGAAACCAGGGGTTGGTAATAAACTCCATATACAGGGCTCCCAGGATACTGAACAGTTTCTGTCCTGTCTAAGCTGAACAGGGCAGCCTCGTGGTACAGGCACTCCATTCCACAGTTTGTCTGCTGCCTGTTTTCTGTCACCTGTCATGCTGATTAGAGTTCAGGTATATAAGACCTGTTTCCTGTTTCCTCTGAGCCCCGCCCAAGAGCCTGGAAGGCTGCTGAACTGCAGAGGGGTGAGAAAGCCTCTTTCCCAAATCGCTTCATTCATTCTGTTAGTTTGTCTAAAGACTGCAAAGGTACTTATTTTGTTGGTGGAAGTGGACAAGCCACTTCCAACTCTGAGTCAGGGACATCTAAGTTTAAGTTATCGCTCAGACGAGCAGCTTTTTGTTTGGCTTTGTTTTATGTTTAAACTGTGGCAGTCTCAGTGCCTGGGACTGAATAAACCAGGCATAGCCTGTTTAAAGGAACAGTACGTGACGTCTCATCATTTAACCTACCCTAAAAGACCGTGTTCTAACAGTCCCGGACAGACGGCGGAGCCCCGGAGTAAGCCGTTTGTCACAGCATGTGTAACATAACCTCCCGGCAGCTACTTCTGTTTTTGGTTTTTTTCTCTGTCAGTCCTGTTAGAACAGGCAGTGGAAAGGTTAATTCCTTCAAGAGGTCTGTATGTGTATTTCAGAATTGAATGTGTAGCAATATTCAAGGGCGGGTCTTGCAACTCTGAGGTTGTCAATCTCAGGGGTGGATATTGGTTGGAACGCCCCCTGCTGTGTGCTTGTAATGAGTCAAAGTTGGAGACACTCCCCTGAGATGTTCAAATTGAGACATATCTCCTAAATTAAGAGTTATTCAGTCAGTTAAGTGAGTCAGTGATCTACTGAGTGAGAGGAGTGATTCCAGGAACTCTCTCTCTCCCTCCTCCCATGCTAGGTTGGAGGGAGGGGGGCCAAGAAGAACATGAGGCTAGCCAGGGTTCTGAGCTAGAGAGAGAGGAATATGATATTACAGACTATGATGCTGTATCTGTATCTGCAATAAAGCTGCCAGGAACAAGACATTGCCGTGTGGCTTTCTGGCCTCTGCATGAGGAGTGTCAGAGAGGGTCTATCCCCTGAAGACCCCAGAGGATCCTCACTGGCTGGAGGCACTGCACCATCTGGAGAAACAATGTAACCTGTCCTGGCTCATTCCACACCACCTCAGTGCCCTCAGTCCGCTACCACATCAAACCCGGCCCTAAGGGCTCGCTGACCCTCCCCATCCCGCTACCACAGCATACCCGGCCCTAAGGGCTCGCTGACCCTCCCCATCCCACTACCACACCAAACCCGGCCCTAAGGGCTCGCTGACCCTCCCCATCCCACTACCACACCAAACCCGGCCCTAAGGGCTCGCTGACCCTCCCCATCCCACTACCACACCAAACCCGGCGCTAAGGGCTCGCTGACCCTCCCCATCCCACTACCACAGCAAACATGGCCCTAAGGACTCGCTGACCCTCCCAATCCCACTACCACACCAAACCCGGCGCTAAGGGCTCGCTGACCCTCCCCATCCCACTACCACAGCACACCCGGCCCTAAGGGCTCGCTGACCCTCCCCATCCCACTACCACAGCAAACACGGCCCTAAGGACTCGCTGACCCTCCCCATCCCACTACCACACCAAACTCGGTCCAAAGGGCTCGCTGACCCTCCCTATCCCGCTACCACAGCAAACCTGGCCCTAAGGGCTCGCTGACCCTCCCCATCCCGCTACCACAGCAATCTCGGCCCTAAGGGCTCGCTGACTCTCCCCATCCCGCTACCACAGAAAACCCGGCGCTAAGGGCTCACTGACCCTCCCCATCCCACTACCACACCAAACCCGGCCCTAAGGGCTCGCTGACCCTCCCCATCACGCTACCACTGCAAATCCGGCTCTAAGGGCTCGCTGACCCTCCCCATCCCGCTACCACAGCAATCCCGGCCCTAAGTGCTCGCTGACCCTCCCTCCCCATCCCACTACCACACCAAACCCGGCCCTAAGGGCTCGCTGACCCTCCCCATCCCACTACCACACCAAACCCGGCCTTAAGGGCTCGCTGACCTTCCCTATCCTGCTACCACAGCAAACCTGGCCCTAAGGGCTCGCTGACCCTCCCTATCCCGCTACCACAGCAATCTCGGCCCTAAGGGCTCGCTGACTCTCCCCATCCCGCTACCACAGAAAACCCGGCGCTAAGGGCTCACTGACCCTCCCCATCCCACTACCACACCAATCCCGGCGCTAAGGTCTCGCTGACCCTCCCCATCCCACTACCACACCAAACCCGGCCCTAAGGGCTCGCTGACCCTCCCCATCACGCTACCACTGCAAATCCGGCTCTAAGGGCTCGCTGACCCTCCCCATCCCGCTACCACAGCAATCCCGGCCCTAAGTGCTCGCTGACCCTCCCTCCCCATCCCACTACCACACCAAACCCGGCCCTAAGGGCTCGCTGACCCTCCCCATCCCACTACCACACCAAACCCGGCCTTAAGGGCTCGCTGACCTTCCCTATCCTGCTACCACAGCAATCCTGGCCCTAAGGGCTTGCTGACCCTCCCCACCCCACTACCACAGCACACCCGGTGCTAAGGGCTCACTGACCCTCCCCATCCCACTACTACAGCACACCCGGCGCTAAGGACTCGCTGACCCTCCCCATCCCACTACCACAGTAAACCTGGCCCTAAGGGCTCGCTGACCCTCCCTATCCCGCTACCACAGCAATCCCGGCCCTAAGGGCTCGCTGACCCTCCCCATACCGCTACCACATCAATCGCGGCCCAAAGGGCTTGCTGACCCTCCCCATCCCGCTACCACAGAAAACCCGGCCCTAAGGGCTCGCTGACCCTCCCCATCCCGCTACCACAGCAAACCCGGCCCTAAGGGCTCGCTGACCCTCCCCATCCCATTACCACACCAAACCCGGCCCTAAGTGCTCGCTGACCCTCCCCATCCCACTACCACACCAAACCCGGCCCTAAGGGCTCGCTGACCCTCCCCATCCATATCCACACCAAACCCGGCGCTAAGGGCTCGCTGACCCTCCCCATCCCACTACCACAGCAAACATGGCCCTAAGGACTCGCTGACCCTCCCCATCACACTACCACACCAAACCCGGCGCTAAGGGCTCGCTGACCCTCCCCATCCCACTACCACAGCACACCCGGCCCTAAGGGCTCGCTGACCCTCCCCATCCCACTACCACAGCAAACACGGCCCTAAGGACTTGCTGACCCTCCCCATCCCACTACCACACCAAACCCGGTCCAAAGGGCTCGCTGACCCTCCCTATCCCGCTTCCACAGCAAACCTGGCCCTAAGGGCTCGCTGACCCTCCCTATCCCGCTACCACAGCAATCCCGGCCCTATGGGCTCGCTGACTCTCCCCATCCCGCTACCACAGCAAACCCGGCGCTAAGGGCTCACTGACCCTCCCCATCCCACTTCCACACGAAACCCGGCGCTAAGGGCTCGCTGACCCTCCCCATCCCGCTACCACAGCAATCCCAGCCCTAAGTGCTCGCTGACCCTCCCTCCCCATCCCACTACCACACCAAACCCGGCCCTAAGGGCTCGCTGACCCTCCCCATCCCACTACCACACCACACCCGGCCTTAAGGGCTCGCTGACCTTCCCTATCCCGCTACCACAGCAATCCTGGCCCTAAGGGCTTGCTGACCCTCCCCACCCCACTACCACAGCATACCCGGCGCTAAGGGCTCGCTGACCCTCCCCATCCCACTACTACAGCACACCCGGCGCTAAGGACTCGCTGACCCTCCCCATCCCACTACCACAGTAAACCTGGCCCTAAGGGCTCGCTGACCCGCCCTATCCCGCTACCACAGCAATCCCGGCCCTAAGGGCTCGCTGACCCTCCCCATCCCGCTACCACAGCAATCGCGGCCCAAAGGGCTTGCTGACCCTCCCCATCCCGCTACCACAGCAAACCCGGCCCTAAGGGCTCGCTGACCCTCCCCGTCCCACTACCACAGCAAACCCGGCCCTAAGGGCTCGCTGACCCTCCCCATCCCACTACCACAGCAAATCCGGCCCTAAGGAATCACTGACCCTCCCCATCCCACTACCACACCAAACCCGGCCCTAAGGGCTCGCTGACCCTCCCCGTCCCACTACCACACCAAACCTGGCCCTAAGGGCTCGCTGACCCTCCCCATCCCGCTACGACACCAAACCCGGCCCTAAGGGCTCGCTGACCCTCCCCATCCCACTACCACAGCACACCTGGCCCTAAGGGCTCGCTGACCCTCCCCATCCCGCTACCACAGCAAACCTGGTGTTAAGGGCTCGCTGACCCTCCCTGTTAGGACCAGTATGTCAGGCCAGAGTCTGCACTCATGTTAAGCTTCCATTTTGTATGGTCATAACTAGTTAAGATTCTGTAGTCAGCCTTTTTGCTGAAATATAATTCATAAATGCACTCAGTTTCTCTGCTAAATTGCATTTCATTCTTCCTGGCCAGGATACTACTAGATACTTTTGTAAGGTCAATTTCCTGGTGTTTTAGTAGAATATAATAGAATAGTTCTCTGCAAGAAGCAAGGTAGTGAAATATAGTTGCTAAGACTCAAGGTCTCTTTTGATAACAGACAATGAATAAGCTATGTATTTAGACAATTGCTTGTATTGAAAAAAGACACGTCTCAAAAGTCACGCCACTAATATGTCCTGCCCCTAAATCACGCCTCTAATCAAAGCTACGCCCAAGACACACCTAGTATACGCCCAGGACACGCCTATGTTAAGCCTCTAACCAATATCTTTTTTTATTCTGTATAAAAACCATTACCCTATGAGTAATAAATTGAGACAAAGGATTTGAAACCTGGCGTGCGTTACGTTTCATTTTGTTCGTCTCCCAGGCCTGAAAAGTTCACCGAAGACCGGAGATAACAGTTGCAGGGCGTGAAGCTTCCTGGGAAGTCTGCTGCAAACAGGTGCAGATAGTGTGTCCGGTCACAAGGCTTCAGTTTTCTTTGCAGAGAATAGGTTCCTTTTGGTTCTGAAGCCAGGGGAAGGAAATAACGGATTTTCCTTCAGTTTGGCTTCAGTTTTGCTCTGCAGAGAATAGGTTCCTTTTGGTTCTGAAGCCAGGGGAGGAAATAACGGATTTTCCTTTCAGTTTTGGTGTCTAGAAGTGGGAAATTCACAAAGGTGGTGAGTATATATGTAAATTTTTATATATGATGCTTCACCCCCTCTGGGAATTTAATAGACCTAAATTGTGACTGAAGAATAGGGATAGGCCCTTTTAAACAGAATTTTTGGTAAGAGTCCAGTAAATTCTGTGCACGACTGGACTGTTATCTCTGATCTAGCTGAACGACCATTGAATATTGTGTAAGTATAAATATTGCAATTATTTGTCATAATTAAGCTGTTTTTCTTTAAGCCACTAATGGGTGCTTGCATGAGTAAGAATGACTCTGGACGGAAGCCTAGGAATGTACAATTTTTAAATGCGAGTGTAAATCTGGTCTGATTCCTGAGGAATTTGTTGCTCAGACAGCTAGTCATTACCCGTTTGTCGAATATGCAGAAGGTTGTTCTCGGCATGAAAATAAGGCAATGTATTTACAAGGCAGAGGGCAGAATAGACGGAGATCTTATGCTGGTCTCAGAAATCAATCAGGAATAATAGCTCAGAATAATGGTGTCTGTTTTAATTGTGGTGGTTTTGGTCATTGGCAGAGTGTGTGCCACTATCAGTCAGAAGCAGGGAAGTGCTGCTTTGCCCGTGGGGGCTCAGAGTGAAAGTCTCTGTAAAAAAAACAAAAAAAAAAAACACCGCTACTTTATGTAGAGTTTGTTTGTAACCCTGATGAATTTTCTCCTGAATGATTTCTTGTGTGAGACACTGTATGGTCATGCTGATTAACATCTGTACAAAAAATATGAATATTAGTTGCTCATGATGAAATCTAAATTTTAAAAGGTTTTAAAAAGGTGTACACCGAATATAGAGAGAAATACCTCACAACAAAAGGGGAGTATATTCAGCTCAGTCCCTGGTTATAGTTTGAAAAGTTTATTCGTCCTGGCCAGGCGGATACTTTTTAAACCGGACACATTTCTTTTTGTTTGTAGTATTTCTATCTTAATAAAAGGAGGGGCACAGCCTCTCCCTTACAGTTTAAAGAATGCGAAGCATTCACATTAAAATTAACTAGCTCTGTGCTTAAGCAGTTTAATCATGAGAACAAGGTAATGTAGAACTGTCTTCTTTTCCGTAAAGCAGTAAGATAACACATTTCAATTTTATTTCTACAGTATTAAGATGTTTTTGTTTAAAATGCTGGTAAGAGCTCATAAGCACTGTTTGAATTAATATATTGCATTATATATGTATATAACGCCATTAATGTACATAGCGCTTCAAAAGGAGGGTGTCCATGGTGTGAGCGGAGTGTGATGATATCTGCCTTTAGCAGCATGGAGGTCAGTTATTTTAGCGAGAATTGTCTCCGTTAAATAAGCAGTGTAGAAGCCATACAAGACAGGTAGGGTCAAGCTTGCTGTTTATTTAGTCATGGTATAACTGTTGCATGTTTGAAGATATTTTGTTTAGCTTAAAAGAGGGCATAGTTAAAACGGGATAGAAATTGTATTGATGGAAGTTTGCAGGAATATGAGATTTCTTTCAGAAGGCATTCAGGTGAATGAATGAAAGAATGTTGCATGCTCCTGTAGGCATAGACTTGGTGTTTATAAGTAATTTAAAATATTCCCGTTATTTAATCTTTGAAAGACCATACAAAATGCAGTTTTAGGACAGCGTGGAAAGCTTCATATTTAACATTAAACTAACGTTAGAATCCCCTGCGTGAGGATTAATCCAGCAGTTAATATGAATTAGACAGCGAAACCCGTTATCTGTACTGTGAAATTTCTGGCTGTTTTCCCAGAAAAGAAAAAAAAAAAAAAAAAAGAGGCGCTTTGAAAATTATTTTTTTTTCTTTTTAAAGTCAGAGTGTCTTTTAAAGTTAATGCTGGCCGTGTGCTCAGCACTTTGCAAAGAGTTCAAAATTATTTGTCTATTTTAAAAGGAAATCTTTTGCTCAGGATTTCAGGATTTTTCTTATATTGTAAATGCCACAGTTGTTAAAAGACCTACTGCAGGCTTTTTCTTTTAACACAAGCAGTAAATATTTTTATAGTCACAACACATACAAATCTATTTACCAGTTTAATTTTGCTATATATCAAAGCAACCTGTTTTCATTATTTTTATTTTTGTGTTTTTGTATTTTTGTTCACATATATAGATAATATATGAACAAAAGAGGGGAGATACATACATAGGTTATTGAAGGTCTCTCTGAAATCCCTATAGAGAGATTTGATATGAACTTGATATGTTGTAAATGATACACAATGCACAGCAGGTTCAGAATTTATTATAGCAATGTTAACTCCAAGAGCTGACAGGCCCCTGGTAAATAATAATACCTTTGCAGATGTCACAGCAAAGCAGGTAGCAAGCCGTCCCTATGTTGAGGGATATATGATATGTGCCAAATTTATAATTTTGTAACCATTTATTTGTTTTTGGGTATGTCCTGGAAATAGAGTTAAAGGACAGGTGATATATTATTGCAAGTGTAATTGCATAAGTGTACAGGGTATATATATTATATACAAGGCATTTCACATTTTTAGCAGAATAGTTACAGTGGAGTGCTTGAGGTGAAAGCCAGGAGTGACTGTGGGTGTGGGACAATAGCCATGAGTGCAGGCTGTTGGGATGCTTGACTTGTGGGGCGAGTTTTAAGGTTAGTTAGTATTAAATGACTAAAAGGTTGACACCATTTGCATCAGAGAAAATGGCAGATGGCAGTTAGGTATGAATGAGAGTAAGTATGTATTGGGAGAAGAGAGATTGATTTGTAGTTTGAGACAGTATTTTTGTCTCCATTTTTGAAGATTGGGATAACTCTAGCAGTTTTCCAGGTCTTAGGGATATGGCCTGCAGACAGGATAGAGTTGATTATGGAAGCAATTGGTTTGGCAAAGGCTGAGGTACCAAGTTTTAGGAACTTGGATTGTAGCAAAATCAAGTCCATATTGGTTGCTTAATTTAAAATTTGAGGAGCGTTAATAGGGAATATCTCTGTTTAATATTGTGGATGCTAATAATAGTAGTAACCATATTAATACAAGAATTTATTTATAGGTATAAATTCTCTCCCTATGAGACACTTATGGGATGAGTTATGACCATCAGTAGTTCAAAGTAACGAATTAAGGACCATGTTATTGGTAATAAAACAATTAATAAGTATTGCATGCAACTAATATATATTTTTGAGTCTTTCTAGGCACAGGTTAAAGCTGAAAGTGCACCAACGCAAGACGAGTTAATGGTCAAGCATTTTCTACGCAAGCACGCTCTTCATCCCAGATGAAAAGGCCATTTAAATACTACTCATCACCAGCATTGCAGTAAAAATTTCTTATCATGGATACACATCACGCACGTCAAAATAGTGCCAGCCTAGGCACAAACAGCTAATAAAGACAAAGACACAGCGCCTGCAAATAAGTGTTTTGATGGACACAATACTCTCTGACCACTAATCATCAAGGGAAAAAGGTTATAGGCAAAAATGTCCAGGCCTCAACACACGAACTTTGAACTTTTTATTTTTACAGGTTTTTATTATTTTTCAGTTACAATGTATGCTCCATTATGTTTGTGTACGTGGCGTCCCATAAGGATGACAAAAAAGTATAAGGTATTATTTGTTTAACTTTGTTTATTTTGTTTGAATTTCTAGGTTAATAGAATCTCCCTGCAGAATGATATCCCGGTGGGAGAATGCTTTATCAGTCAAACACACAGTTATGTTAATTGTTCACACGTAGAGTTAGAAACAGAAGAGATGCACCCAATACACAAGTGCTAAAAAGTAGTCTATGGGAAGAATATGTTTCAAGGAATTTATTCCCAAATGTAGGAGTTGGGTTACTGTATGACAGGTTTACAGGGATATCCTAAATCATACAGCCAAAGACATTTACTCACTTAACCAAGAATAGGTTTAGTTTAAATTAATGGCTCCACAGAATAAAAATAGCTCTAGACTATATTTTAGCCTCAAAAGGAGGGGCATGTATGCGCCCTAGTTAAAGCGCAATGTTATGTATTTTATCCAGGATTTAGGGACCATGGGGACTTGGTGGTTGGATTGATTTGCTTTGAGCGAAGCTAGCGAATGTTTTTGTATGTGTGTGTTTGTCCTACTCATTGCTCTCTATGTATTAAGTACAGCAAAACTCTGATCCAGAAGTGCGTTGCAACCCCCACCGACGCTATGCCTCTCTGCGGTGATGATGTCGCCAGTCCCCCAGAAGAAGAGACCAAAGAAGAAATCAACTGGGCTGATATAATGGCCGGAAAAGAAAGGAATGAAGTTATGCACAACTTGGACATCTTGGTCCATCAGGACTATGAAATGGTTAACTGTTCTGTTCTTTAAATAGACTGTCTCTTAAGGATATGGGGGACTGAGAAGACTGGATATGAGGAAGGTGGGAGGTCACAAAGGGACGTGAGTCAACCACAAGGAAAGGATCACGTCAGCCATTGTGACCAAAGCAGCCATCTTGGTCCGTTTTGCCATTCTGAGTAAATGCAGTAAGAAAGATGCGTGCAAGAAGAATGTTTGTGCAGTCGCTCTTAGAAGAAATTAGCCCCCACCAATTCTCACAAATAGCTGACCCTTAGATTATGTGACATATTCTAATCTATAGAAATATTTAATGATATATATATATATATATATATATATATATATATATATTTATATATATATATATATATATATATATATATATATATATATATATATATATATATATATATATCTCTATTGGTTGTGTGGCATGTGGGCCACTAAGATTGTACCCTGCAATCACACTGCCCTTTGTTATCTGGGTTTCATTCTTCCCACTTTCTATGTATCTGACACGTTACCCCAAGGAAGGCTGAGAAATCGAAAAGATCTGACCAGGACCATTAGTCCAGCCCGCATTGCAGCTGGGGTTTTTATACCTAGTTTAGGTGTTCTGGATCTCTATTCTAAATTAAGTGAGCTGATGGTAAATATTGATGATGCTCTTAATCAGACAAGTGATGCTATCATCCGTTTGACTAATGAACAAGAGCAGATCCGAACAGTATTATTACAGAATAGAATGGCTCTTGATTATCTGCTAGCCTCACAAGGAGGTGTTTGTAAACTTGTAGGACAGAAGTGCTGTGCCTATATTGAAGATGAGTCTGGCGCTATTCATAAAGATATGGATAAGTTACAGGAAATTCAAGCAAGGATGCGTAAAGAATCCTCAGGCCTTAACTTAAATTGGATATCAGGACTCACTAGTTGGATTGGAGAATTGGGTATGAAAATTCTCTATGGTTTTATTGTAGTGATTAGTATAATCGCAGCAATTTTTGTTATTTTTCACTGTGCTAAGTGTGCAATGCTTTCATTTGTCTCAAGGAAACCTTCAGTTTCATCTCACGCCATGTATGCAACTAATAATTCATATGTGGCCATGAACAGAGTCTATGATACTATTGGTCCCCATAAGGCCATAGTCATAGAGAAGTGTACCTAGTAAGGGTATTTGTTCTTTTAGAGAACGAAAAGGAGGGATTGTTAGGACCAGTATGTCAGGCCAGAGTCTGCACTCATGTTAAGCTTCCATTTTGTATGGTCATAACTAGTTAAGATTCTGTAGTCAGCCTTTTTGCTGAAATATAATTCATAAATGCACTCAGTTTCTCTGCTAAATTGCATTTCATTCTTCCTGGCCAGGATACTACTAGATACTTTTGTAAGGTCAATTTCCTGGTGTTTTAGTAGAATATAATAGAATAGTTCTCTGCAAGAAGCAAGGTAGTGAAATATAGTTGCTAAGACTCAAGGGGGCCTATGCAGAGAGCTGCGAATACATGGCGTTGTGCATGTATTCGCCAAGAATTGCTTCCTGTATGCAGAGAGCCGCGTGTGTATGGCGAATAAACAAGAATTCGCCAGGAGAAATTTAAAGAGCTTGAAATCCGCCAAAGTGTTGGCGAGAACACTGTTTTAGAGTAAGATCGCCATGTTGTTAATACCGCCATATGCAGTAAGGGATAATTGCATAAATTCGGCATTTCGGAGTGACTGTCGGCGTTGAACACGGCAAATGAGAACGCCACGAAAAATCGGCAGTATCTGTTGCGTGACATGCCTTAAATTGCTGTCAGTAACACAACTGACACGAAACAGCAGCTGAGAATCTTACTACACGTTAACTATTTTGTAACCCTGTCCCCTGTAATTAAAACATATTGCAGAAAACCAATAACTTCACAAAGGGTTAAAACATATATATATATGCATATAAGCTATATATAGCATCAATGAACACCCCCCCTCCCTGTCGGCAAGTTTATCAGCTGATCGCTAGCAAAACCTATTAATGAAAGTTCATAAGTCAGCTCCCTATTTGTTTAAAATAATACAAAACATAGATATGTAAAATATTCTTGTTACCACGTTCAGAATATAACAAAAGCCCTGGTGAACAGCATTGCCTTCACATGTGTCTGAAATTTAAAGATGTGCCACAGGCAAAAAGATAACCCTGTCACAAGCGTCATACTGGCTACTCAGTTATAAATGCATCAACATAGTGCAAATGTGAGTACATGACAATAAATAAAGATGTCTTAGTTATGATGTTTCAGAACATGTACACAAAGATGTGGTCGTCGAAGAAGGTCAAACAAATAGGAATGTCGTTGTAAAAACGTGCCAACAAATTATCCCCATACTTAAAACAATGTTAACACGTTGTAATGTAAAAAGAATACACACAAGTTTGCCATATTAACAGTACTGTCAGTGGCCCACTGTGTATGCTCCTGATTATTTCCATGGGAGACATATGTTTTTAAAACATTTTCATCTTACATTGTCTGCAGGTAAGTACCATGCTAACAGTAAGGATGTAACAGTGACAAGAGCATGTACAAACTGGGAAAAATACAATAGTGCATAATGTATATTGGTATTAAGTAAGAAATATATCATTGATATACACATTAAAAGCTATATATATATATATATATATATATATATATATGTCTATGTAAAAATAAAAAGAGTTATGCATATGTTATAATATTTGTGTTGTGCAAACGAAAGGCTATGGCAAAGGCTATGTTACCGCAGAATGACATGTATTTTTATTGTAGGTACTTTGGGGGTTTCATCAAGGCTCTCTACGTAGCCCTGGTTTGTGTGTTAACGTAACGGTAGGTTTATACTCCCGTGGTTGGGTGTTAATGTGGCAGGGGCAGTATGTCGGCAGAGTGCAGGTGGTTGTAAATGTTTGTTAGATAAGCCTTCAGTAATATATATGTGAGTAATGCTGAAGTGGGACATGACATGTGTAACTTGTAGTTTAATGACTGTTCAGCATTACAAATGTTTTTTGTCTATCAATGGACATTGCAAATAAGAACATCATCCTTGTTTGTGTGGCAAAAATGTGATATGAAAAATTAGTCTTTGCTTTGTAAGTAACGGTTAACTATGTAACCATTGCAAAACCTTAAAGAAGCACCAAAGTAATCATACATAAAAACATCAAGACAGTGATGTATGTTTGTGTTAACATATCTGTCTTGTTGTGAAGTGTTGAACATTTACATTGTAGTCTTGTGTTACACATGTATTGCGTGTGCGGAATATGCGCAACATGAAAGCAGGAGCATAACTATGTAAATTACAGTTCGTGTGATCAACCTTGTGGTCCCCAGAGCAGAGCAGCGTAGTTGTGTTGCTCTGAGACCCACATTTTCAGCCTTGTTAGTGAACGGTTTTGCCGAACTGTGCAACGTTGGACGCCATCTTTAAAGAGCCCACCTCTGTAATAGTAAGTTTTTAAGATGCTGTTCAAACGGCAAAAAGATGCGCCATACAGGCGCCTATAGTCATACATATAGGACATACTGTATGTATGTAGACCTCCCTTACACAGATGTTAAATGGAAAAGTCGTTTGCAAATCATACACAAGAAATAGTTTTCAAAAGTATTTTATTTTCCCTATCTGTGAGCTTTAACACAACACATTAGTATGACATAAATTTCCGTCAATTTCTATACAGACTTTACATGTGGACCCATTGTGTGTCACACATAGATAGCAAAAAATGTTGTTTTTTTACATAAACCTATTAAGTTGCTTGTGATTGCTGTGAAAGGGAATAAACCTTTAACAAGTGTCTGACATAGAAAAAAAAAGTGTATGTTAGTGTTTTGAAAACTTGTACTAATCTTTATGGAGTTCTATAACTATATTTAACGGAGTGTGTGGGAGATATTTACAATGGTGTGTGAAATGAACTTTTGTCATGCTTAAATGAGCACAAAAGACCATACTGATGTTTTCCTTTTTTTTTTGCCTGCAACAGTAGTAAATAACAACAATTATGGCTTTTTCTGTGACCATGTTAATGGTCCTGCAACTTTACAGAGGATATTTTTTTTTTTCCTGATACTTTTTTTTTTTTTTTTCCTAGCTTTGCAGGGACACTGGCAATGCACTCACTGCTCTTTGTTTTTTCTCCTTCAGTTTCAGTACATAACAGTGTGCTGGAACATAATTGCTCATGTACGCATGACACTGAAGATGATGGTGTTGCGCTCTCTAACATTGATGATGTGTAAGGTGTTTCCTTTCCTATGGTTTGTAACAAAGTTACGTCACTGTGCACTGCTAAGGGGACAGATTGATTTTGGGGTGCTGTAACAATGTTATCTGATGAAATAAATGTTGCAGGCTGGTGTGCTGCAATTTCTGCTTCTGTTTCTATTTGTGGCTCAATGTTCTGTTGAAACACATCATGAGCCTCCAAAGTACCAACATATGTTGATGGTAAAAAGGATGTGACAACTGTTGAACTGTGGAGGTCATTTTGTTTAAGCAAGCAGTGTACAATTGCCTCCATATATGTGTTATGTTTGCGTAGCTCTGCAACTGTACTATTTATCAGTTTTTGTACACCTTTTATTTCTGTCACCATTTTTTCATGCACACACAGTAGTTGCCTATGTCTTTCTTCGTTGCTTTTCAGCAAACGTTCCTCTGCTTCTTGCAAGGACTGCAGTTGCTGCTGGTGGTCACTGTCACTCCGGACACTTTCTGCCGTTGTAGGCCTTGCAAATTGTATGTGACCATCACATGAGTCCTGAGACACATTTCTTAGTGTTCTGCTCCCTTCACTTTGTACGTCTGTATGAAACAGAATATTTCATATTACTTTAACACAGAGTGAACAGTTCATAAGACTGTAGTATGTTTATAAATGTAAGAACAAATGCGTACACATGTATAGTATGGTCACACCATACCAGCAATAGCAACATTAAATAAATAGTTTTATTCTTTATGAAGATAGCATAGCATCCTATAATGCTATAAAAACGTCTACCAACGTTATTTCTCTCCTTAAATAAGTAATTAAATTTTACATTATATATGATTAATATTAGAAGGAAATAAGTTTGCCTTTAATAACACAATTGTTATATGACATTGCTATACAAGGACCATAAATTAATATAACCGTTTGTAACAGGTTATAGAATAAATTGTTATATTATAAGTCACCTTCAAAATCTGCAAGCGAGTTATCGGGGGACACCAATTCTGTGTGCATGCTGTCTGCTGGTGTTCCTGCTTGTTCATTGTCAGTCATATCTGCTGGAGATACAGGGAATTATGCAATTTATACATGCATTATGAAATCTATTTTAAGCTATACTGTTATTGCAGTACAGTTATTTTATTAAGTAGGTCTTATGTATAGAACAGATGTTAAATTTTTTTGTTTTTCCCCAGTCACACTAGTGATGATCTGTAACATGCCATAAAGTTACAAAGTACTAAGGTATTGTAACCGTTTTGTTTTTCTTTACGTATACTCTGCAACATAGGTATGTAAACATTTATCTTTATGTAGCATTTAATGATTATAATGTTGCCACAAAAAGGTCAAAAAACACTGTTGACATTACATACAGAGATGATTGCCAGTTTCTGTGTGATGCTTTTTATAACTTGTTCAATGGCATAGCATTTGTTAACTATAATGTATTGTACACATTATAAAATAATTTAACATGTTTCACCTTCCTGCATTTCTTTGTCGTACACGCCTATATCAAAATCCCCTTCCAATCCTTCCACTTGAATACTAGGCAACTTTGAACTTAGCTGCTCCTCCAGTGCCGTTAGTTTTAAATGTAAAGCAGGGGGCCCTCCCCCTGTTCCTGCGGCATGCGCATTCATTTTTTGCAATTTGACCTTTAAATTCCGTTTAATGTCGTCAAAACGTTTGCGACAATTATCGTGAGATCTCACTTGATTCCCACAACCTGACACGGATTCTCGGATGTTCTTCCACAATTCTCTCTTTACGGAAGAGGGAGTTCTCACTGCAAATATACAGTACCAAAGAAGTTATGTCAAAATTTGTTCACATATATTATACTAACATACAGTTATGGACAGTGCTACAGCTATTTTTTATTAGATTGGTATTGGTAGTTATTTATTTGCAAACCATGTTAGGTCACAATATTTGGGGTACTAAGGTGATCTGCAGGTTAATGTACTGACAAGTTGCACACATGTGTTAGGTTTTTTTCAGAACATGAATGTACAGGCACCGGTTAGGAAGTTTAGTTACATGGCTGCCTTTGACATCACATATGTGTGTGGGACATACACATTGGAGTACATAATTTGTACACTGTGTAATGAGTTGTACTTTTTTACTTACTAACTAGATGGCCAAACAGGCGGTCATAGTTTTCTACTATGGCAGTGACTAGCACCCGATTCTCTTCATCATTGAATTTTATATTTCTTTTTCTCCCATCATGTCGTGCTTTTGTGTGACTATGTGCAACATCCATGTCTGTATTCTCTGCGTGTTGTACATTGGTGGAGCTGAAAAGCATGTCCACGTCGACATAATCTGAGGCCTCAGTTGCAGCAGCACTAAAACTTCCATCAGCTCCTGACATTGGGCCTGCAGGCACAGTTGTCGGGCGACGAACAGTGCCAGAAGGTTTTTGCTTGCCACCACCACCCACTGTCATAATACGACTTCCAGGAAAACCCCGGGTAGCCCTCACACCACCACGCACACGGACACGACCAGCACGACGTACACCACCACGCACATCACCACGCACACTACCAGCCACTGTACCAGCCACTCTACCCCGCATACTCCCACGCGCACTACCCCGCACACTTCCACGCACTGTACCACGCACAATTGCACTCCCACTATTACTCACACTGGCACCAACATTAACCCCAACACCACCATCACCATCACCATCACCATGACTCACAGTACCACACACAAGCGAGACACCTATTACTGCATCAGGCACTGTAGCAGTACCACTTTCTCCAACTGTCCTTCTTGCACTGGGTCCAGCCCTTTCATTAGCACTTACAACTCCTGTCACCCCACTAAGTACAGCACCACGACTACCCAACGCAGAGGCACTTCCAAGCACACGAAAATGGGTGTGTGGTGCAGATGTAGAAGCTACATGTCTCCCTGCAGATGCACCCCTTTTCCTAATAGTACCTCTTTGCACCCCAGACATACTGATATGTTGGAAAATTACGTAAAATCGCTACAGAAGTTGTTTTACTGAACCTTGCTGAATGTATGTAACTTCGTGCAATGGCAACAGTTATTGTAGCACACTGAATATATTAGTACACAATGGTCAGCATTAATATTGCACAACAGCCGTTTATGTGCTATGGCTATGTAAGGAATGAGTGTGTGAAACGCTCTGACAGGACACTGAAGTGTCGTTTTGAATTTGAGCGCCAAATTGCAATGAAGTCTCGCGAGACTCGCGCGCGCAGCATACCAATGCAGACAGGCAAATTTTCGCCGTATGCTAGTAGCTCCGTTGCTGCTGGCGAGATTAGCACTGACGTATTCTCGCCATAATAAAACATTGAGCTAATCTTGACGCTTTTGGCTTCCTGCATATGGAGAAATAAACACGCCAGACATTGCAACTTTTATAGCAATGGAGATTTTTATTCACGATCCTCTCTGCATAGGCCCCAAGGTCTCTTTTGATAACAGACAATGAATAAGCTATGTATTTAGACAATTGCTTGTATTGAAAAAAGACACGTCTCAAAAGTCACGCCACTAATATGTCCTGCCCCTAAATCACGCCTCTAATCAAAGCTACGCCCAAGACACACCTAGTATACGCCCAGGACACGCCTATGTTAAGCCTCTAACCAATATCTTTTTTTATTCTGTATAAAAACCATTACCCTATGAGTAATAAATTGAGACAAAGGATTTGAAACCTGGCGTGCGTTACGTTTCATTTTGTTCGTCTCCCAGGCCTGAAAAGTTCACCGAAGACCGGAGATAACAGTTGCAGGGCGTGAAGCTTCCTGGGAAGTCTGCTGCAAACAGGTGCAGATAGTGTGTCCGGTCACAAGGCTTCAGTTTTCTTTGCAGAGAATAGGTTCCTTTTGGTTTTGAAGCCAGGGGAAGGAAATAACGGATTTTCCTTCAGTTTGGCTTCAGTTTTGCTCTGCAGAGAATAGGTTCCTTTTGGTTCTGAAGCCAGGGGAGGAAATAACGGATTTTCCTTTCACTCCCCATCCCACAACCACACCAAACCCGGCCCTAAGGGCTCGCTGACCCTCCCCATCCCACTACCACAGCACACCTGGCGTTAAGGGCTCGCTGACCCTCCCCATCCCGCTACCACAGCAAACCTGGCGTGAAGGGCTCGCTGACCCTCCCCATCCCACTACCAAAGCACACCCGGCCCTAAGGGCTCGCTGACCCTCCCCATCCCGCTACCACAGCAAACCCGGTCCAAAGGGCTCGCTGACCCTCCCTATCCCGCTACCACAGCAAACCTGGCCCTAAGGGCTCGCTGACCCTCCCTATCCCGCTACCACAGCAATCCCGGCCCTAAGGGCTCGCTGACTCTCCCCATCCCGCTACCACAGCAAACCCGGCGCTAAGGGCTCACTGACCCTCCCCATCCCACTTCCACACGAAACCCGGCACTAAGGGCTCGCTGACCCTCCCCATCCCGCTACCACTGCAAATCCGGCCCTAAGGGCTCGCTGACCCTCCCCATCCCGCTACCACAGCAATCCCGGCCCTAAGTGCTCACTGACCCTCCCTCCTCATCCCACTACCACACCAAACCCGGCCCTAAGGGCTCGCTGACCCTCCCCATCCCACTACCACACCAAACCTGGCCTTAAGGGCTCGCTGACCTTCCCTATCCCGCTACCACAGCAATCCTGGCCCTAAGGGCTTGCTGACCCTCCCCACCCCACTACCACAGCATACCCGGCGCTAAGGGCTCGCTGACCCTCCCCATCCCACTACTAAAGCACACCCGGCGCTAAGGACTCGCTGACCCTCCCCATCCCACTACCACAGTAAACCTGGCCCTAAGGGCTCGCTGACCCTCCCCATCCCGCTACCACAGCAATCGCGGACCAAAGGGCTTGCTGACCCTCCCCATCCCGCTACCACAGAAAACCCGGCCCTAAGGGCTCGCTGACCCTCCCCATCCCGCTACCACATCAAACCCGGCCCTAAGGGCTCGCTGACCCTTCCCATCCCACTACTACACCAAACCCGTCCCTAAGGGCTCACTGACCCTCCCCATCCCGCTACCACAGCAAACCCAGCCCTAAGGGCTCGCTGACCCTCCCCATCCCACTACCACAGCAAACCCGGCCCTAAGGGCTCGCTGACCCGCCCTATCCCGCTACCACAGCAATCCCGGCCATAAGGGCTCGCTGACCCTCCCCATCCCGCTACCACAGCAATCGCGGACCAAAGGGCTTGCTGACCCTCCCCATCCCGCTACCACAGAAAACCCGGCCCTAAGGGCTCGCTGACCCTCCCCATCCCGCTACCACATCAAACCCGGCCCTAAGGGCTCGCTGACCCTTCCCATCCCACTACTACACCAAACCCGTCCCTAAGGGCTCACTGACCCTCCCCATCCCGCTACCACAGCAAACCCAGCCCTAAGGGCTCGCTGACCCTCCCCATCCCACTACCACAGCAAACCCGGCCCTAAGGGCTCGCTGACCTTCCCCATCCCACTACCACAGCAAATCCGGCCCTAAGGAATCACTGACCCTCCCCATTACACTACCACACCAAACCCGGCCCTAAGGGCTCGCTGACCCTCCCCGTCCCACTACCACACCAAACCTGGCCCTAAGGGCTCGCTGACCCTCCCCATCCCGCTACCTCACCAAACCCTGCCCTAAGGGCTCGCTGACCCTCCCCATCCCACTACCACAGCACACCTGGCCCTAAGGGCTCGCTGACCCTCCCCATCCCGCTACCACAGCAAACCTGGTGTTAAGGGCTCGCTGACCCTCCCCATCCCACAACCACACCAAACCCGGCCCTAAGGGCTCGCTGACCCTCCCCATCCCACTACCACAGCACACCTGGCGTTAAGGGCTCGCTGACCCTCCCCATCCCGCTACCACAGCAAACCTGGCGTGAAGGGCTCGCTGACTCTCCCCATCCCACTACCAAAGCACACCCGGCCCTAAGGGCTCGCTGACCCTCCCCATCCCGCTACCACAGCAAACCCGGCCCTAAGGGCTCGCTGACCCTCCCCATCCCGCTACCACACCAAACCCGCCCTAAGGGCTCACTGACCCTCCCATCCCGCTACCACAGAAAACCTGCCCTAAGGGCTCGCTGACCCTCCCCATCCCACTACCACAGCAAACCCAACACTAAGGGCTCGCTGACCCTCCCCATTCTGCTACCACAGCAAACCCGCCCTAAGGGCTCGCTGACCCTCCCCATCCCACTACCACACCAAACTCGGCCCTAAGGGCTCGCTGACCCTCCCCGTCCCACTACCACAGCAAACCCGGCCCTAAGGGCTCGCTGACCCTCCCCATCCCACTACCACAGCAAACCCAGCCCTAAGGGCTCGCTGACACTCCCAATCCCGCTACCACTGCAAACTCGGCCCTAAGGGCTCGCTGACCCTCCCCGTCCCACTACCACAGCAAACCCGGCCCTAAGGGCTCGCTGACCCTCCCCATCCCACTACCACAGCAAACCCAGCCCTAAGGGCTCGCTGACACTCCCAATCCCGCTACCACTGCAAACCCGGCGCTAAGGGCTCGCTGACCCTCCCCATCCCGCTACCACAGCAAACTTGGCGTTAAGGGCTCGCTGACCCTCCCCATCCCACAACCACACCAAACCTGGCCCTAAGGGCTCGCTGACCATCCACATCCCGCTACCACAACAAACCCGGCCCTAAGGGCTCGCTGACCCTCCCCATCCCACTACCACAGCACACCTGGCGTTAAGGGCTCGCTGACCCTCCCCATCCCGCTACCACAGCAAACCTGGCGTTAAGGGCTCGCTGACCCTCCCCATCCCACTACCAAAGCACACCCGGCCCTAAGGGCTCGCTGGCCCTCCCAATCCCGCTACCACAGCAAACCCGGCCCTAAGGGCTCGCTGACCCTCCCCGTCCCACTACCACAGCAAACCCGGCCCTAAGGGCTCGCTGACCCTTCCCATCCCACTACCACAGCAAACCCAGCCCTAAGGGCTCGCTGACACTCCCAATCCCGCTACCACAGCAAACCCGGCGCTAAGGGCTCGCTGACCCTCCCTATCCCGCTTCCACAGCAAACCCGGCCCTAAGGGCTCACTGACCCTCCCTCTTCATCCTGCTACCACACCAAACCCGGCCCTAAAGGCTCGCTGACCCTCCCTCCCATCCCACTACCACACCAAACCCGGCCCTAAGTGCTCACTGACCCTCCCCGTCCCACTACCACATAAAACCCGGCCCTTAGGGCTCGCTGACCCTCCCTCCCCATCCTGCTACCACACCAAACCCGGCCCTAAGGGCTCGCTGACCCTCCCTCTCCATCCCACTACCACACCAAACCCGGCCCTTAGGGCTCGCTGACCCTCCCCCTCCCACTACCACAGCAAACCTGGCGTTAAGGGCTTGTTGACCCTCCCCATCCCACTACCAAAGCACACCCGGCCCTAAGGGCTCGCTGACCCTCCCCATCCCGCTACCACAGCAAACCCGACCCTAAGGGCTCGCTGACCCTCCCCATCCCGCTACCACAGCAAACCCGGCACTAAGGGATCACTGACCCTCCCCATCCCGCTACCACAGCAAACCCACCCTAAGGGCTCACTGACCCTCCCCATCCCACTACCACACCAAACCCGGCCCTAAAAGCTCGCTGACCCTCCTCATCCCACTACCACACCAAACCCGGCGCTAATGACTCGCTGACCCTCCCTCCCCATCCCACTACCACAGCAAACCAGGCCCTAAGTGCTTGCTGACCCTCCCTCCCCATCCCGCTACTACAGCAAACCCGGCCCTAAGGGCTCGCTGACCCTCCCCATCACACTACCACAGCTAACCCAGCCCTAAGGGCTCGCTGACCCTCCCCATCCCACTACCACAGCAAACCCAGCCCTAAGGGCTCGCTGACCCTCCCCATCCCGCTACCACAGCAAACCCAGCACTAAGGGCTCGCTGACCCTCCCTATCCCGCTTCAACAGCAAACCCGACCCTAAGGGCTCGCTGACCCTCCCTCCCATCCCACTACCACACCAAACCCGGCCTTAAGTGCTCGCTGACCCTCCCCGTCCCACGACCACATCAAACCCAGCCCTGAGGGCTCGCTGACCCTCCCCATCCCGCTACCACAGCAAACCTGGCGTTAAGGGCTCGCTGACCCTCCCCATCCCACAACCACACCAAACCTGGCCCTAAGGGCTCGCTGACCCTCCCCATCCCGCTACCACACCAAACCTGGCCCTAAGGGCTCGCTGACCCTCCCCATCCCACTACCACAGCACACCTGGCGTTAAGGGCTCGCTGACCCTCCCCATCCCGCTACCACAGCAAACCTGGCGTTAAGGGCTCGCTGACCCTCCCCATCCCACTACCACAGCATACCCGGCGCTAAGGGCTCGCTGACCCTCCCCATCCCACTACTACAGCACACCCGGCGCTAAGGACTCGCTGACCCTCCCCATCCCACTACCACAGTAAACCTGGCCCTAAGGGCTCGCTGACCTTCCCTATCCCGCTACCACAGCAATCCTGGCCCTAAGGGCTTGCTGACCCTCCCCACCCCACTACCACAGCATACCCGGCGCTAAGGGCTCGCTGACCCTCCCCATCCCACTACTACAGCACATCCGGCGCTAAGGGCTCGCTGACCCTCCCCATCCCACTACCACAGTAAACCTGGCCCTAAGGGCTCGCTGACCCGCCCTATCCCGCTACCACAGCAATCCCGGCCATAAGGGCTCGCTGACCCTCCCCATCCTGCTACCACAGCAATCGCGGCCCAAAGGGCTTGCTGACCCTCCCCATCCCGCTACCACAGAAAACCCGGCCCTAAGGGCTCGCTGACCCTCCCCATCCCGCTACCACATCAAACCCGGCCCTAAGGGCTCGCTGACCCTTCCCATCCCACTACCACACCAAACCCGTCCCTAAGGGCTCGCTGACCCTCCCCATCCCGCTACCACAGCAAACCCAGCCCTAAGGGCTCGCTGACCCTCCCCATCCCACTACCACAGCAAACCCGGCCCTAAGGGCTCGCTGACCTTCCCCATCCCACTACCACAGCAAATCCGGCCCTAAGGAATCACTGACCCTCCCCATTACACTACCACACCAAACCCGGCCCTAAGGGCTCGCTGACCCTCCCCGTCCAACTACCACACCAAACCTGGCCCTAAGGGCTCGCTGACCCTCCCCATCCCGCTACCTCAACAAACCCTGCCCTAAGGGCTCGCTGACCCTCCCCATCCCACTACCACAGCACACCTGGCCCTAAGGGCTCGCTGACCCTCCCCATCCCGCTACCACAGCAAACCTGGTGTTAAGGGCTCGCTGACCCTCCCCATCCCACAACCACACCAAACCCGGCCCTAAGGGCTCGCTGACCCTCCCCATCCCACTACCACAGCACACCTGGCGTTAAGGGCTCGCTGACCCTCCCCATCCCGCTACCACAGCAAACCTGACGTGAAGGGCTCGCTGACTCTCCCCATCCCACTACCAAAGCACACCCGGCCCTAAGGGCTCGCTGACCCTCCCCATCCCGCTACCACAGCAAACCCGGCCCTAAGGGCTCGCTGACCCTCCCCATCCCGCTACCACACCAAACCCGCCCTAAGGGCTCGCTGACCCTCCCATCCCGCTACCACAGAAAACCTGCCATAAGGGCTCGCTGACCCTCCCCATCCCACTACCACAGCAAACCCAACACTAAGGGCTCACTGACCCTCCCCATCCTGCTACCACAGCAAACCCGCCCTAAGGGCTCGCTGACCCTCCCCATCCCACTACCACACCAAACCCGGCCCTAAGGGCTCGCTGGCCCTCCCAATCCCGCTACCACAGCAAACCCGGCCCTAAGGGCTCGCTGACCCTCCCCGTCCCACTACCACAGCAAACCCGGCCCTAAGGGCTCGCTGACCCTCCCCATCCCACTACCACAGCAAACCCAGCCCTAAGGGCTCGCTGACACTCCCAATCCCGCTACCACAGCAAACCCGGCGCTAAGGGCTCACTGACCCTCCCTCCCCATCCTGCTACCACACCAAACCCGGCCCTAAGGGCTCGCTGACCCTCCCTCCCATCCCACTACCACACCAAACCCGGCCCTAAGTGCTCACTGACCCTCCCCGTCCCACTACCACATCAAACCCGGCCCTTAGGGCTCGCTGACCCTCCCTCCCCATCCTGCTACCACACCAAACCCGGCCCTAAGGGCTCGCTGACCCTCCCTCCCCATCCCACTACCACACCAAACCCAGCCCTTAGGGCTCGCTGACCCTCCCCCTCCCACTACCACAGCAAACCTGGCGTTAAGGGCTTGCTGACCCTCCCCATCCCACTACCAAAGCACACCCGGCCCTAAGGGCTCGCCGACCCTCCGCATCCCGCTACCACAGCAAACCCGACCCTAAGGGCTCGCTGACCCTCCCCATCCCGCTACCACAGCAAACCCGGCACTAAGGGATCACTGACCCTCCCCATCCCGCTACCACCGCAAACCCACCCTAAGGGCTCACTGACCCTCCCCATCCATCTACCACACCAAACCCGGCCTTAAAAGCTCGCTGACCCTCCTCATCCCACTACCACACCAAACCCGGCACTAATGACTCACTGACCCTCCCTCCCCATCCCACTACCACAGCAAACCCGGCCCTAAGGGCTCGCTGACCCTCTCTCCCCATCCCGCTACCACAGCAAACCCGGCCTTAAGTGCTCGCTGACCCTCCCCGTCCCACTACCACATCAAACCCGGCCCTAAGGGCTAGCTGACCCTCCCCATCCCGCTACCACAGCAAACTTGGCGTTAAGGGCTCGCTGACCCTCCCCATCCCACAACCACACCAAACCTGGCCCTAAGGGCTCGCTGACCATCCACATCCCACTACCACAACAAACCGGCCCTAAGGGCTCGCTGACCCTCCCCATCCCACTACCACAGCACACCTGGCGTTAAGGGCTCGCTGACCCTCCCCATCCCGCTACCACAGCAAACCTGGCGTTAAGGGCTCGCTGACCCTCCCCATCCCACTACCAAAGCACACCCGGCCCTAAGGGCTCGCTGGCCCTCCCAATCCCGCTACCACAGCAAACCCGGCCCTAAGGGCTCGCTGACCCTCCCCGTCCCACTACCACAGCAAACCCAGCACTAAGGGCTCGCTGACCCTCCCTATCCCGCTTCAACAGCAAACCCGACCCTAAGGGCTCGCTGACCCTCCCTCCCATCCCACTACCACACCAAACCCGGCCTTAAGTGCTCGCTGACCCTCCCCATCCCACTACCACATCAAACCCAGCCCTGAGGGCTCGCTGACCCTCCCCATCCCGCTACCACAGCAAACCTGGCGTTAAGGGCTCGCTGACCCTCCCCATCCCACAACCACACCAAACCTGGCCCTAAGGGCTCGCTGACCCTCCCCATCCCGCTACCACACCAAACCCGGCCCTAAGGGCTCGCTGACCCTCCCCATCCCGCTACCACAGCAAACCTGGCGTTAAGGGCTCGCTGACCCTCCCCATCCCACTACCAAAGCACACCCGGCCCTAAGGGCTCGCTGACCCTCCCCATCCCGCTACCACAGCAAAGCCGACCCTAAGGGCTCGCTGACCCTCCCCATCCTGCTATCACAGCAAACCCGGCCCTAAGGGCTCGCTGACCCTCCCCATCCCGCTACCACACCAAACCCAGCCCTAAGGTCTCACTGACCTTCCCCATCCCGCTACCACAGCAAACCCGCCCTAAGGGCTCACTGACCCTCCCCATCCCGCTACCACAGCAAACCTGCCCTATGGGCTCGCTGACCCTCCCCATCCCGCTACCACAGCAAACCCGGCACTAAGGGCTCGCTGACCCTCCCCATCCCGCTACCACAGCAAACCCGCCCTAAGGTCTCACTGACCCTCCCAATCCCGCTACCACAGCAAACCTGGCGCTAAGGGCTCGCTGACCCTCCCCATCCCACTACCACACCAAACCCGGCCCTAAGGGCTCGCTGACCCTCCCCGTCCCACTACCACAGCAAACCTTTCCCTAAGGGCTCGCTGACCCTCCCCATCCCACTACCACAGCAAACCCGGCCCTAAGGGCTCGCTGACCCTCCCAATCCCGCTACCACAGCAAACCCGGCGCTAAGGGCTCGCTGACCCTTCCTATCCCGCTTCCACAGCAAACCCGTTCCTAAGGGCTCGCTGACCCTCCCTCCTCATCCTGCTACCACACCAAACCCGGCCCTAAGGGATCGCTGACCCTCCCTCCCATCCCACTACCACACAAAACCCAGCCCTAAGTGCTCACTGACCCTCCCCGTCCCACTACCACATCAAACCCGGCCCTAAGGGCTCGCTGACCCTCCCTCCCCATCCCACTACCACACCAAACCCGGCCCTAAGGGCTCGCTGACCCTCCCCCTCCTACTACCACAGCAAACCTGGCGTAAAGGGCTCGCTGACCCTCCCCATCCCACTACCAAAGCACACCCGGCCCTAAGGGCTCGCTGACCCTCCCCATACCACTACCACAGCAAACCCGACCCTAAGGGCTCGCTGACCCTCCCCATCCCGCTACCACAGCAAATCCGGCACTAAGGGATCACTGACCCTCCCCATCCCGCTACCACAGCAAACCCACCCTAAGGGCTCACTGACCCTCCCCATCCCACTACCACACCAAACCCGGACCTAAAAGCTCGCTGACCCTCCTCATCCCACTACCACACCAAACCCGGCGCTAATGACTCGCTGACCCTCCCTCCCCATCCCACTACCACAGCAAACCAGGCCCTAAGGGCTTGCTGACCCTCCCTCCCCATCCCGCTACCACAGCAAACCCGGCCCTAAGGGCTCGCTGACCCTCCCCATCACACTACCACAGCTAACCCAGCCCTAAGGGCTCGCTGACCCACCCCATCCCACTACCACAGCAAACCAAGCCCTAAGGGCTCGCTGACCCTCCCCATCCCGCTACCACAGCAAACCCGGCCCTAAGGGCTCGCTGACCCTCCCCATCACACTACCACAGCTAACCCAGCCCTAAGGGCTCGCTGACCCACCCCATCCCACTACCACAGCAAACCAAGCCCTAAGGGCTCGCTGACCCTCCCTATCCCGCTTCAACAGCAAACCCGACCCTAAGGGCTCGCTGACCCTCCCTCCCCTCCCACTACCACACCAAACCCGGCCTTAAGTGCTCGCTGACCCTCCCCGTCCCACTACCACATCAAACCCGGCCCTGAGGGCTCGCTGACCCTCCCCATCCCGCTACCACAGCAAACCTGGCGTTAAGGGCTCGCTGACCCTCCCCATCCCACAACCACACCAAACCTGGCCCTAAGGGCTCGCTGACCCTCCCCATCCCACTACCACACCAAACCCGGCCCTAAGGGCTCGCTGACCCTCCCCATCCCACTACCACAGCACACCTGGCGTTAAGGGCTCGCTGACCCTCCCCATCCCGCTACCACAGCAAACCTGGCGTTAAGGGCTCGCTGACCCTCCCCATCCCACTACCAAAGCACACCCGGCCCTAAGGGCTCGCTGACCCTCCCCATCCCGCTACCACAGCAAAGCCGACCCTAAGGGCTCGCTGACGCTCCCCATCCTGCTATCACAGCAAACCCGGCCCTAAGGGCTCGCTGACCCTCCCCATCCCGCTACCACACCAAACCCAGCCCTAAGGTCTCACTGACCTTCCCCATCCCGCTACCACAGCAAACCCGCCCTAAGGGCTCACTGACCCTCCCCATCCCGCTACCACAGCAAACCCGCCCTAAGGGCTCACTGACCCTCCCAATCCCGCTACCACAGCAAACCTGGCGCTAAGGGCTCGCTGACCCTCCCCATCCCACTACCACACCAAACCCGGCCCTAAGGGCTCGCTGACCCTCCCCGTCCCACTACCACAGCAAACCTTTCCCTAAGGGCTCGCTGACCATCCACATCCCACTACCACAACAAACCGGCCCTAAGGGCTCGCTGACCCTCCCCATCCCACTACCACAGCACACCTGGCGTTAAGGGCTCGCTGACCCTCCCCATCCCGCTACCACAGCAAACCTGGCGTTAAGGGCTCGCTGACCCTCCCCATCCCACTACCAAAGCACACCCGGCCCTAAGGGCTCGCTGGCCCTCCCAATCCCGCTACCACAGCAAACCCGGCCCTAAGGGCTCGCTGACCCTCCCCGTCCCACTACCACAGCAAACCCAGCACTAAGGGCTCGCTGACCCTCCCTATCCCGCTTCAACAGCAAACCCGACCCTAAGGGCTCGCTGACCCTCCCTCCCATCCCACTACCACACCAAACCCGGCCTTAAGTGCTCGCTGACCCTCCCCATCCCACTACCACATCAAACCCAGCCCTGAGGGCTCGCTGACCCTCCCCATCCCGCTACCACAGCAAACCTGGCGTTAAGGGCTCGCTGACCCTCCCCATCCCACAACCACACCAAACCTGGCCCTAAGGGCTCGCTGACCCTCCCCATCCCGCTACCACACCAAACCCGGCCCTAAGGGCTCGCTGACCCTCCCCATCCCGCTACCACAGCAAACCTGGCGTTAAGGGCTCGCTGACCCTCCCCATCCCACTACCAAAGCACACCCGGCCCTAAGGGCTCGCTGACCCTCCCCATCCCGCTACCACAGCAAAGCCGACCCTAAGGGCTCGCTGACCCTCCCCATCCTGCTATCACAGCAAACCCGGCCCTAAGGGCTCGCTGACCCTCCCCATCCCGCTACCACACCAAACCCAGCCCTAAGGTCTCACTGACCTTCCCCATCCCGCTACCACAGCAAACCCGCCCTAAGGGCTCACTGACCCTCCCCATCCCGCTACCACAGCAAACCTGCCCTATGGGCTCGCTGACCCTCCCCATCCCGCTACCACAGCAAACCCGGCACTAAGGGCTCGCTGACCCTCCCCATCCCGCTACCACAGCAAACCCGCCCTAAGGGCTCACTGACCCTCCCAATCCCGCTACCACAGCAAACCTGGCGCTAAGGGCTCGCTGACCCTCCCCATCCCACTACCACACCAAACCCGGCCCTAAGGGCTCGCTGACCCTCCCCGTCCCACTACCACAGCAAACCTTTCCCTAAGGGCTCGCTGACCCTCCCCATCCCACTACCACAGCAAACCCGGCCCTAAGGGCTCGCTGACCCTCCCAATCCCGCTACCACAGCAAACCCGGCGCTAAGGGCTCGCTGACCCTTCCTATCCCGCTTCCACAGCAAACCCGTTCCTAAGGGCTCGCTGACCCTCCCTCCTCATCCTGCTACCACACCAAACCCGGCCCTAAGGGATCGCTGACCCTCCCTCCCATCCCACTACCACACAAAACCCAGCCCTAAGTGCTCACTGACCCTCCCCGTCCCACTACCACATCAAACCCGGCCCTAAGGGCTCGCTGACCCTCCCTCCCCATCCCACTACCACACCAAACCCGGCCCTAAGGGCTCGCTGACCCTCCCCCTCCTACTACCACAGCAAACCTGGCGTAAAGGGCTCGCTGACCCTCCCCATCCCACTACCAAAGCACACCCGGCCCTAAGGGCTCGCTGACCCTCCCCATACCACTACCACAGCAAACCCGACCCTAAGGGCTCGCTGACCCTCCCCATCCCGCTACCACAGCAAATCCGGCACTAAGGGATCACTGACCCTCCCCATCCCGCTACCACAGCAAACCCACCCTAAGGGCTCACTGACCCTCCCCATCCCACTACCACACCAAACCCGGACCTAAAAGCTCGCTGACCCTCCTCATCCCACTACCACACCAAACCCGGCGCTAATGACTCGCTGACCCTCCCTCCCCATCCCACTACCACAGCAAACCAGGCCCTAAGGGCTTGCTGACCCTCCCTCCCCATCCCGCTACCACAGCAAACCCGGCCCTAAGGGCTCGCTGACCCTCCCCATCACACTACCACAGCTAACCCAGCCCTAAGGGCTCGCTGACCCACCCCATCCCACTACCACAGCAAACCAAGCCCTAAGGGCTCGCTGACCCTCCCCATCCCGCTACCACAGCAAACCCAGCACTAAGGGCTCGCTGACCCTCCCTATCCCGCTTCAACAGCAAACCCGACCCTAAGGGCTCGCTGACCCTCCCTCCCCTCCCACTACCACACCAAACCCGGCCTTAAGTGCTCGCTGACCCTCCCCGTCCCACTACCACATCAAACCCGGCCCTGAGGGCTCGCTGACCCTCCCCATCCCGCTACCACAGCAAACCTGGCGTTAAGGGCTCGCTGACCCTCCCCATCCCACAACCACACCAAACCTGGCCCTAAGGGCTCGCTGACCCTCCCCATCCCACTACCACACCAAACCCGGCCCTAAGGGCTCGCTGACCCTCCCCATCCCACTACCACAGCACACCTGGCGTTAAGGGCTCGCTGACCCTCCCCATCCCGCTACCACAGCAAACCTGGCGTTAAGGGCTCGCTGACCCTCCCCATCCCACTACCAAAGCACACCCGGCCCTAAGGGCTCGCTGACCCTCCCCATCCCGCTACCACAGCAAAGCCGACCCTAAGGGCTCGCTGACGCTCCCCATCCTGCTATCACAGCAAACCCGGCCCTAAGGGCTCGCTGACCCTCCCCATCCCGCTACCACACCAAACCCAGCCCTAAGGTCTCACTGACCTTCCCCATCCCGCTACCACAGCAAACCCGCCCTAAGGGCTCACTGACCCTCCCCATCCCGCTACCACAGCAAACCCGCCCTAAGGGCTCACTGACCCTCCCAATCCCGCTACCACAGCAAACCTGGCGCTAAGGGCTCGCTGACCCTCCCCATCCCACTACCACACCAAACCCGGCCCTAAGGGCTCGCTGACCCTCCCCGTCCCACTACCACAGCAAACCTTTCCCTAAGGGCTCGCTGACCCTCCCCATCCCACTACCACAGCAAACCCAGCCCTAAGGGCTCGCTGACCCTCCCAATCCCGCTACCACAGCAAACCCGGCGCTAAGGGCTCGCTGACCCTTCCTATCCCGCTTCCACAGCAAACCCGTTCCTAAGGGCTCGCTGACCCTCCCTCCTCATCCTGCTACCACACCAAACCCGGCCCTAAGGGATCGCTGACCCTCCCTCCCATCCCACTACCACACAAAACCCAGCCCTAAGTGCTCACTGACCCTCCCCGTCCCACTACCACATCAAACCCGGCCCTAAGGGCTCGCTGACCCTCCCTCCCCATCCCACTACCACACCAAACCTGGCCCTAAGGGCTCGCTGACCCTCCCCCTCCTACTACCACAGCAAACCTGGCGTTAAGGGCTCGCTGACCCTCCCCATCCCACTACCAAAGCAAACCCGACCCTAAGGGCTCGCTGACCCTCCCCATCCCGCTACCACAGCAAACCCGGCACTAAGGGCTCGCTGACCCTCCCCATCCCGCTACCACAGCAAACCCGCCCTAAGGGCTCGCTGACCCTCCCCATCCCACTACCACTCCAAATCCGGCCCTAAGGGCTCGCTGACCCTCCTCATCCCACTACTACACCAAACCCGACGCTATTGACTCACTGACCCTCCCTCCCCATCCCACTTCCACAGCAAACCCGGCCCTAAGGGCTCGCTGACCCTCCCTCCCCATCCCGCTACCACAGCAAACCCGGCCCTAAGGGTTCGCTGACCCTCCCCATCCTGCTACCACAGCAAACCAAGCCCTAAGGGCTCGCTGACCCTCCCTATCCCGCTTCCACAGCAAACCCGACCCTAAGGGCTCGCTGACCCTCCCTCCCATCCCACTACCACACCAAACCCGGTCCTAAGTGCTCGCTGACACTCCCCGTCCCACTACCACATCAAACCCGGCACTAAGTGCTCACTGACCCTCCCCGTCCCACTACCACATCAGACCCGGCCCTAAGTGCTCGCTGACCCTCCCCCTCCCACTTCCACAGCAAACCCGGCCCTAAGGGCTCGCTGACCCTCCCTATCCCACTACCACAGCAATCCCGGCCCTAAGGGTTCGCTGACCCTCCCCATCCCGCTACCACAGAAAACCCGGCCCTAAGGGCTCGCTGACTGTTAGGACCAATATGTCAGGCCAGAATCTGCACTCATGTTAAGCTTCCATTTTGTCTCATCATAACTAGTTAAGATTCTGTAGTCAGCCTTTTGCTGAAATATAATTTCTAAATCCACTCAGTTTCTGCCAAATTGCATTTCCTTTCTTTCTGGTCAGGATATTACTAGATACTTTTGTGATGTCAATTTCCTAATGTTTTAGTTAGAATATAATAGAAGCAAAATAGTGTAATATAGTTGCTAAAGACTCAAGGTCTCTTTTGATAACAGACAATGAATAAGCTATGTATTCAGACAATTGCTTGTATTGGGAAAAGACACGTCCCTAAAGTCACGCCACTAATATGTCCTGCCCCTAGATCACGCCTCTAATCAAAGCTACGACCAAGACACGCCTATGATACGCCTATGTTATGCCTATGTTACGCCTCTAACCAATATCTTTTTTTTTTTCTGTATAAAAGTCATTACCCTATGAGTAATAAATTGAGACAAAGGATTTGAAACCTGGTGTGCGTTATGTTTCATTTCATTCGTCTTCCAGGCCTGATAGTTCATCAAAGATCGAAGATAACAGTTGCAGGGCATGAAAGCTTCCTGGGAAGTCTGCTGCAAAATGGTGCAGATGGTGTATCCAGTCACAAGGCTTCAGTGTACCTGTCAGAGGAAAGTTTCCTCTCAGTTCTGAAGCCAGGGGAGGAAATAACGGATTTTCCTTCACTGACCCTTCCCATCCCGCTACCACAGAAAACCCGGCGTTAAGGGCTCGCTGACCCTCCCCATCCCGCTACCACAGCAATCCCGGCCCAAAGGGCTTGCTGACCCTCCCCATCTGACTACCACAGAAAACCCGGCCCTAAGGGCTCGCTGACCCTCCCACCTCATCCTACTACCACAGCAAACCCGGCGCTAAGGACTCGCGGACCCTCCCCCTCCTGCTACCACAGCACAACCGCCCCTAAGGGCTCGCTGACCCACCCACAGCAAACTTTTTTTTGTAATTTAGTCATTCCCACTATTCTCTACAAACCTTACAGTGTCACCTGCACAATGTTACTGTGCTGCTGCTGGCATGATTGGGATGATAGGGGATAGCCGGCCTTCATAATAAAGGTGAAGCCCAGCTGGCTGTCCCTAAAATTGTGCGTCAAGAGCTGAGAGTGCCAGCAATGCCCCCTGCTACAGTATGCTTCCCTGTACCTCTTTTCCCACTATACTGTCCCCTGCAGGGTTATAAGCCAGGGATGCCATGTGTGGTTAGGGACCCCATGGGAAATAGCTGCAGGACTGGGACTTTGGGAGCGGAAGTTTAAGGGTAGATATTGGGGGCAACTAGAGTTAAAATCTGTATAAAGTGTTTCTTACCGGTGTCAATGTCCCAAATTGACAAACGGGGTTCAGTTGATAATAAGTAGTTTATTTAAATACATAGTATAGTATGATCATACTCATTCAAAAGTCTACAAGACTCTCTCTGCCAGGGTGTGTCCAGGCAGAAACCTTTATACATATTTGGTTCCTTTGTCTAAAACTGTTACTAGGCAGATTATACTAACCACTCCTTAATTCTTAAACCAATCATCTTACAGCTCATTAAACCTGTTAGAACTGGCCTCAAACAGCTATGAATAAGTACCTGGTACCAACTCTCACTAGGAATGTGGGCGTTACTTTAGGCACCTTCGTAAATCAATGTAGGAGTGAAATCTTCCATTTACACCAGATACATTCTTACTCACAAAATGGATACTAGACATAACTGACTTCACAAAATGGAAACTGAACATCACTATATATCCTTCTCCAGAGGACCCCCCCCCCCCCAGTCCATTTAAAAAATATATCAACAGTATCTTCATTTAAGCAATATTACTTCGTCACTGGTGATACAGCTAGTACTGATATTTGACCCTCAAAAAGTGTATGATTTGCGGGTACGCGTCTGTACATAAAGACGTGGTGGGTTATGGAAGTTCCATGTAAAGTATAGGGAAAACTTGACCTGTTTTGTAGTGTATTTAAAACCAGAGACAGAAAATGAAACACAGACAGAGCTCAGTGCACATCCAATGAAACTTATACACGGTACAGTGCATAAATATATATGTATAGATATCTTTTGTATAAAAAGGTCTTTTAGTTTAACATTTTGGCCAAATTGTTGTAAGCCCTTGAGCCACTACACAGCAGACCACATCTCAAGGGTACCTAACACTAATATAAATTCTTAATAACCTGTGCATTACAAGGAAGAATGATTTATAATAAATCTGTCAAAATTAGTTGCAAAGTTCTAAGTCTGATTGAAGCTCTTATTAACCTGTACATTACCAGGAAAAGCACTCTGTATTAGATTTGTCACAATCAAACTGTAAGCAAGCAAGATCCCCTGAGAGTGGGAGATGCAACTGAGTGAGTTTTTAACCATTTAAAAGTGGACGGGGTGAGCTTCAAATTAGGTAGGAGAAGCCACTCTCCAATAAGCTAAAACCAGCTGAACAAGAATTGTAAAACATACAGAACACCAACAAGCTCATATTGAACCCCCAATATAACCACAACATATATATAAGCATATAAGTGTCACAGAGGAGTGCTACTGAGCATGGCAATATATATTTAAATAGACAGAGGATGAGACACGCACTCAATATCAATGGTAATAGAGGTGGGGTACTTAGCTGCCAGTGCGCTGGTCCTGGGGAGCTCCTGTAGTCCCAAATGTTCCAGTACAAAGAAAAAGAAGTAGGCACACGGTCTTACTCAAAAGGAGGTTTAATATGCCATAAAGTCCAACGTTTCGGCAGTTTAATACTGCCTTCACTTTGAGAAAGGCAGTATTTGACTGCCGAAACGTTGGACTTTATGGCATATTAAACCTCCTTTTGAGTAAGACCGTGTGCCTGCTTCTTTTTCTTTATAATATATATTTAAAACCAGAAACAGAACATGAAACACAGACATAGCTCAGTGCATATCCAATGAAACTTATACACGGTACAGTGCCTAAATATATATGTATAGATATCTTTTGGATAAAATGGTCTTTTAGTTTAACATTTTGGCCAAATTGTTGTAAGCCCCTGAGCCACTACACGGCAGACCACATCTCAAGGGTACCTAACACTAATATAAATTCTTAATAACCTGTGCATTATAGAGACAATAGGGGAGCCCCTGCTACTGCCACAATGGTAGTGTTGGTAAGAGGTGCTATTGGGTAATGATAAATACAAAACTGAGAGAGAAGGAACCCAACTGTAGCACTCAAGCTCACCCTCTGGTGATGAATTTAGTAATTAAAACATAATCTTTATTATTGTTAGCAACCACATAAAATAAAGGGTATTACAATGACAGACTGAAGGTATGTGCTGGATCCAATTGTTGACAGCCGTAAAGGCTCAGGATCCTGATATATAAGTGTGCCAATGGAAAATGCTACTAGCAAACTAAATCACAGTCCTTGTAAAGGATATGTATGGAAGTGGATACGTACAGGGAAATATCATATACAAGATAACATACGCTGTAAATCACTGGAACAAGTAACCTAATTAATCAAGGTAAGGAGAGTAGAGTGATTGGATTTACAGTTGCCGGTGGCTGATTAGGTGTCACATTTATATTATATAGATACACCACAATTCAACCGGCAGGGAAAAAGTGTGATCAGAGCTCAACTGGGTGCTCACTGTCTAACTGTGGGCAAAAGTATGGGTAAATCTATACCATTGCTGTTGCTGGCTTGACCTCAGGTAACCTATAGGGGATCTGCAGCAGTGATCAAGGTAGGTGTATATATCTGACTATCGCATATCATCAAGATCAGGTATGCTGAGGTGGAACTGCTAAGGTAAGTACTTAAGGCCAATGTTACTGTATATGGTCCCTATAAATACAGACCCCTAGGCGTAGATAGGTATATCTGTAGGGCTGACATCAGTGCTTTGGCCTCAAATAACCTTTGGGTGAACCATATGATATAGAGGGCGTCCTCTGTTCACCCTTTGCGTAAGGAAGGTTAGTAGCATGTAAGTATTGAGGCGTCAAAAGCACTTGAACATCAGGATCAGCCTAGTAACACACAGTTGTAGCAGCTACTGCTGTTCACATGAATAAAAATGTACTGATTAGTTGCCCATATGTACTGCTAACAGAGGAGACTCTTGTGTAAGGTAGGTAATAGCAGAGATGTGCTGTCAAAGGACACTCTTGTAGTCATGTATGTGCAGAAAGTAAGTAAACCTGGCTAATCAAGTAATGAAACTAACCATAAGTACATATGTATCTCTCCTGAGAGGGTGTAGTAGCCCTGTAACTATAGAGGAGGTTAATAGTGTCCGTCGGGGCACATAATAGACCTGTATAGAGAACTTACAGAGAGCCGCACCAGCTCGCAGTGTGAGGTAGTGAGGTGCGGTGTAAGTCAGAACTGTGCGAGTGCACGCCTGAAAAAGGAGCCGACGCTTTCTCAAGGCGAAGTGGTAAGTACTGCGCGATGTACCGTGACAATGATGTATTCCTACACCTCTAGTCTCCTTCTGTCACTCCGCCCTCTTCTTGCTGCAGTTCCTGTCGAACCCTCTCCTCATTTCGTCCTTCAATCCCTTGGTATGTAAAATAAATAAAAGACAGGGTTTGCCGTGGTGGGCAAACACACAAAAAACAAACTCTCTCCCATCCCTTCCTAACTCACTTACCCTCCTGCTCACCCACACTGCCAGAGAGGAGACAGGTCCAAGTGGTGTCCAATACACACAGTAGTCTAGGGCAGGGGGGTGCAAACATTTTTCCCTGCTCCCCCTGCCGGCGGTCACCTCACCCCTGCGCCCTCCCCCACCCCCCCCCCCCCCCGTCTCCCCCACTTACCTCGGCTCCGGCGTCGGCTCCGACGTCATGACGTCATGTTGCCATAGCAACGTGACTTCACATGACCCCGCGGCCTCATTTGTCACCGCATTGCCATGGCGACGCGTGTGGAGCCAAGGTAAGTAAAGGTTTACAGAGGCCCTGCAGCTGCCCCAACACCAAATGGCTCAGGCAGCACAGCATGCTGGGGGATTAACCCTTTCCTCTCACAGTCAGGGACTTTGGCTTTGCCAGGTGCTCTATAAAGTTATTATAATAACAGCGTCTCCTCATATCACCCGATCCTGCTGGGAGTATTAATGTCATCTATCACATTTGAATCTTTCCAAATGAAATGTTCTCATCATCAAAGTTATTTGGAAATGCAAATGAAAGTCACAGAGCTGCCACCTCCGGGTAACGTTATACTGGTGCTGGCTGAGGCCTTCAACTGGGTTTGGAAATGGGTAAAACTGGGTCTGGAAGTGGATTAAACTGGGCTTGGAAAGGGATAAAACTGGGTTTGGAAATGGGTAAAACTGGGTTTGGAAATCACTAAGGGAAAATTCACCAACTTAAGCACTTCAAAAAATATTTATAATTTATTAGAAAAATCCACGTAAGAAATCATACAGTATTATACTCAATTAATCAAGAAACAACCCAAACAGTATTGCCTATGAATGTTGTATACTCCCACAAATAAGACGTACAGGAAGATAGCTCGGGAACACACCCAGAAAGGGAGAAATAAGATGTACAGGAAGATAGCTCGGGAACACACACTCCCAGAAAGGGAGAAATAAGATGTACAGGAAGATAGCTCGGGAACACACCAACCCAGAAAGGGAGAAATAAGATGAAGAGGAAGATAGCTCGGGAACACACACACCCAGAAAGGGAGAAATAAGATGTACAGGAAGATAGCTCGGGAACACACCCACCCAGAAATGGAGAAATAAGATGTACAGGAAGATAGCTCGGGAACACACACACCCAGAAAGGGAGAAATAAGATGTACAGGAAGATAGCTCGGGAACACACACTCCCAGAAAGGGAGAAATAAGATGTACAGGAAGATAGCTCGGGATCACACACACCCAGAAAGGGAGAAATAAGATGTACAGGAAGATAGCTCGGGAACACACACACCCAGAAAGGGAGAAATAAGATGTACAGGAAGATAGCTCGGGAACACACACACCCAGAAAGGGAGAAATAAGATGTACAGGAAGATAGCTCGGGAACACACACACCCAGAAAGGGAGAAATAAGATGTACAGGAAGATAGCTCGGGAACACACACCCAGAAAGGGAGAAATAAGATGTACAGGAAGATAGCTCGGGAACACACACACCCAGAAAGGGAGAAATAAGATGTACAGGAAGATAGCTCGGGAACACACACCCAGAAAGGGAGAAATAAGATGTACAGGAAGATAGCTCGGGAACACACACACCCAGAAAGGGAGAAATAAGATGTACAGGAAGATAGCTCGGGAACACACACACCCCGAAAGGGAGAAATAAGATGTACAGGAAGATAGCTCGGGAACACACACACCCTGAAAGGGAGAAATAAGATGTACAGGAAGATAGCTCGGGAACACACACACCCCGAAAGGGAGAAATAAGAAGCTCAAAAAAGACCTAGAGGCATGGAGCCTGTGCAATATCTACAATTATCTTCCTTCTGTACTAACATTATACTGGTGCTGGCTTGGAAATGGGATAAAACTGGGTTTGGAAAGGTATAAAACTGGGTTTGGAAATGGATAAAACTGGGTTTGGAAGGGCCTAAGGGAAAATTCCCTAAAAGAAGTATTAAAAAATACTAAGAATGTTTATATTGGTGGGAAATATTCCTTAGGAACCATATTATACACAATTAACCAAGAAATACCCAAAACAGTGGTTCCTATGAGGAAAATGGCGGCCAGCATTGTGTATTCTCCTACATATAACATTTACAGGAAGATAGCTCGGGAACGCACACACCCAGAAAGGGAGAATTCTCTGCACAGAACACAAAGTCTCCAGCTGTTTGGCTTCTCACTATGTTAAATTATTACCCCCATATTATACTGCAGGTCCCTGTATCTCATGTCTGTTCATGTTGGGCGCAGCAGTCTAGGAGAGAGCCATATACATATAGAATGTACGCTGTCCCTCCCTTAGCCCTGTATATATCCTTTAAGTAACACTTAGGTGTCCAGATTGGGAATGCAACCAAAAAATAAATTGTTCTAATCTCTTTCGCTAGATTCTTAGCGGGACTCGTTAATGTGGAGATTATTCATGTAACACAGTTCCCCCCCCCTCCCCTCCCCTCCCCCAATCGCAGATAGAGTGCATGTGAGGGGAATCTATATGTATTACCAGGTGTGCTTTTCCTGTCAGGTTTACAGGAGGCCTGAACCTCCGCCAGTGAGAGCCTGGGGTGTATCCTCTGGAACGATACTCACAATGTATAGCGCCTCCACCTGTGTAGGGTTCTAAGGGTAGAATGATCCCTAACACAGGACCCGCATATAGTAACCACATATACCAGAGGTATATTTTAACAGTTTACTATAGGGGCAGATAAACACACTACAACAATATACATCAACCATATGACAGTGTCCCTCTATAACTCTGATCTACTAGGGCCATAGACCCACACCCTATACCCAGGTGTCTCAAGAGTCCCAAGAGTTCCAAGTCCCACACCTAAGGCGTGATCAGCGCCTGTGTGGTACCGGTAATGTTGGTGCACTTGGTGACTGTACCTGTCCGGGGCTCCTGCACCCGGGTACAGCAGAACAACTGAAGAGGACCCGTCTGCGTCTAGCACCGAAGTCGCAGCAATAGCGTCCTCATCCAAATAGGAGGGTCTCGCTCTGGTGATCTCACCACACCGACAGTCTCTTATCTGTGGTGAGGTAGATCTGATCCCAGACCGCACTTGTCACACTGGTCACCTTGTCAGAGCCGTGCAGCTCACCCGCTGTGTGCCTGACTTAACTAACTGCTAAAGGGCAAAGTCCCTACCAGCAGGGGCCTTCCCTAAAGCAGCCACAAACTAGAATGAGTAGGGGCCGAGCTGGGGCCAATGGGAATTTCTAGCCTAGTGCAGGGGCCACTTGTTCCCTGCACCTACACACCCTCCCCTGACTGTGTCCCAGCTCCTACTACCCTTCCTTCCTCTGTGCGCCAAATGTATCTTTCTCCAGCAGGAGAATCCGGCCCTGCCATTGGCTCCCTGGCGTCACCTGAGCTCCAGCCCCTGGGGCTGCTGGGAGTTGTAGCTCCCCATAGAGTCTTCAATCATTGGGGCCATGTGCGCGATATGTACTGCGCATACGCGAGTCTCCCAGTACCTGCACACACGTAATGGCAATGCCCTAACTGCACATGCGCGAACTGGTGCTGGCCCTGCGCTATGGAGCGCCTCTGCTGCCACTTCAACCTTGCTGTAATGGCCGCCGCATCGCGTCTGCGCATGCCCGAGCCTATCGCCAACCGCAAGATGGCCACCATGTCTCTTCTGCGCATGCGCGAGCCTCCGCGCATGTACGGACACAGTAATGATGGCGGCGCCCTGCCTCCGACACCGCCGGGAGCCCCCGGCGACACACTCACCCCAACAGCAGCCTATACCCTGACGGAGGTAAGGAAGTGAGACCAGAACGATCGAGGAGCCAGAGGGGACCTGGCTACATTCATAAGAGCAAAACCTTTCTGGAAATTAAAATTATTGTTTGCTATTTTTTGCTTGGGAACTTTACCATGTTACTGACAAACCCTTTTTATGTTCTCTGAACCCTCCCGTCACATTTCTGTGAAGCTGGAAACACGTTTTATTCTTACTGTAAATTCAGGAAAATAACTGATACGGCCCAAATAAAGGTTTGTGCCAGAGATGTGATCTGAGAGATCCCAACCACAACATCTAGAAGAAACCCAGAAAGGAGACACCAGGACATTTGCATGTGCTTTGCACACACATTTATATTATCCCGGCTCTGACCCATGTGCCAGTCAGATACCGAGGCATCAGGTGTAACCTTCATACATCAGAGAGGAAGAGCAGTAACACACGCAGAAGAGCAATATGCTGCCTTGGGATAATATATTGATGTTAGCCATCAGTATAATTCCCTGCATAGCAGGCACCATCTTCAACTCGTGTATCATGGCTGTGAGCTACAGAAACTGGAGAAAAGATATCAGCCTGAATCAGTGTGATCTCATCCTACTTAGTATGGGTCTGTCTAATTTAGCCCTGCTTTGTATACTGAATGCAGAGTTGTTCCTTTACCGGGTCCCATCTCACCTCCGGTTCTACAGAGAGATCCACTCAGCTCTGAATTTTCTTGAGATGTTCATAATTTATTTAAACATCTGGCTCACTGGCTGGCTCTGTGTCTACTACTGCATCAAAATTGGCAACTTCATGCATCGTCTCTTCTTCCGAGTGAAGCTATGGGTTTCTTCTGTGTTGCCGAAGCTGCTGCTGATGTCAGCCGTGGGATCCTTTATTATAAGTGTCCCATGGCTGTGGACTTGCCAGCAAATATATCATCAGGAAAACAGCACTTACAGTCTCACAGCGAACTGCAGTGCGGTCAGTGAAACATCTGCTTTTTATATCTCTAACATAGTCATTCTGGCCGTGCTAGGATGCTGTTTGCCCTTCCTGCTATCATTCATTTCTATTGGGCTCACACTGACTTCTCTCTGGGGACACATCTGGAGGATGAAGAAGAAGACATCAGACTTCAGCATTCCCCGGTTACAGGTTCATTCCAGAGCAGCCAGGACCATGATACTACTTGTTGTCCTCTCCCTGTCTTTCTGCATTACAGAACTCTGCCTCCTCTTCTTTCCCTATGATCCGGAAAACATTTTTATGAGAATCTGTTGGTACTTTACCATGTCCTACCCCACAGCACAAGCCTTCCTCCTAATCCAGGGGAACACCAAGTTAAGGAGAGTATGTCAGGGGCTCCTACACTGCATTAACCCTTTGAGAGCCCCATGACACTGACCATGGACTTTTTTAGCTCTTGTTCTAGAGTAGATAGGGTTCTGAGCTCATGTGCAGAGCAAAGCGCAATCTTTCCGTAAAGAAGTGTATTCCGTTTAGTGTGACGCAAACGTATTTTGGGACTGAACACATTTTATGTAGCTGCTTTTGCGAGTCCTCTGGAAGTGGGATCCAGTCTCTGACCCCACAGTTCTGGTTGGATTTATTACTGTACTTTAGTTAATACTTTGTGTAGCTGTCACATCCACATTAGTTTCTTCATCATGTAATGAGACACTTACACTGCGGGTGTCTGTAACACAATAAATATACAACTGCTAGTAATAAATGTGCTCCCTTGTTTGTGTTTATAGACAGGTAATTGTACAGAGGGAAGGTACCGATGTAACAGCAGAACCAGAGCAGGAGATAATGTCTCTCACTCGCCCAGGACTGGGAATGTATATAATATATCTAATTCCATACTGACAGGAAGGTGCTGTCTGTCACGTACATCTCATCACAGGAAGTTTAAGGAACACACACACGGCACCAAAAATATAATGCAACGTGAGGCTCAGTTTAGATTTTTTTTTACCACCTTACACAATCGTCCAACTTTGTTAAATAAAACCCATGAAGTGTCAATGCAATGATTTACCCAGCGCCTCCTTATACTCACTGAGAGAGCCAGGAAAGCGCTGAGATTATTAGACCACGGGAGGAGAGACGCGCTATGGAGGAGGAGAGACGCGCTATGGAGGAGGAGGAGATCTTGGGACCTCTGTTCTAAGAACAGATTTGAATTATTTTTGTGTTTAAATTTTTGTGCTAAAACGTAGTTTAAACCTGTGAGTCTGTGCTTATGTTTGAAAGTCATTGGGGCCAATTCTAGTAGCTTCGGGAACCAACTCATCAAGGACTTTGCAGATTTGCTATTCAGAAATCCTCGATGAGTTGGTCAAATCGTATGGGGACGGTATTTTCCTGTGTGTTTGTGCTCCTGGCCAAACTCACCGAGTGGGAGCTGCATATAAAGCAAAATAATGAGATTTCGAGAAAATAAGGTAATTCTAATAGCCTCGAGAATCTCATCGGGGATCTGGAATATCGAGTTTCTCGCAGATTTCATCTCGCCACCCCAAAGATGCCAATCAGTCACCACTGTGCCAATTAATGGCTAGAGGGTGGGGGTAGTAGCCCTGGTGAAGGTGGTTAGTCCTCCTGGGTGGGAAGCAGAGGAGGGCGGTTAACTCCTTAATTACTATAGTGGTTATTAACAGGGCCGCCAACAGGGTGGGTCTGCCGGGGTTGGCGTCCCGGGCCCTGTGAGTCGGTGTAATTAAAAAAAAGTGTCAGGAAAAAAAATGCTGCAGGGTATGGCAGCGACGGGGCGATCGGGTCCTCGGGGTTGATGCGCAAAACAAATAAGCCGTCCGGCTTGCATAGGTCTCGGCGCGCATGGGAAGGGAAGCATGGTGGACCCGCTCCCAATGTGGGACAGAGGGGCAGCACCGTGGCCAGCCCACGCCTGCTAACCCTGCTCCCCTCGCGCCAGCGTCCTTCCCGCGTAGGGGGGGAAACGAAATGCTCCCGTGGGAATTACGAAAAAATCCTCTCTGCAGGGAAAGAGAATCAGCGGGCCCGGCAAGCAAAAAAGTATAGAGGCTGGACTGTGCTAAACAAAAATGCCTATATTGATCCCACAGGGGTGAAACGCGTTAGATCCCACAGGGGTGAAACGCGTTAGATTTCACAGGGGTGAAATGCGTTAGAGCGCACAGGGGATCTATTCCCCTCTTTTATTCTTTTTATTGCTCATGGATCAATAAAGGCATTTTTGTTTAGCACAGTCCAGTCTCTATACTTTTTTGCTTGCAGCGCCCGCTGATTCTCTCTCTCTGCAGAGAGGTTTATTCGTTTGTCCACGTTCACATCTTGGAGCACGCTCACCCGGACCGAGGTATACACGGAGTACAGTAAGTGATCTCTTTATTTTCTTCAAAGCCCCAGGGGAAATAGCCATTCATGCGGGGTTTACAAATACAGGGGTCCGTTGTTGGTTGAGAGACCAGCTCCGGTCAACCCTTTCCCGATCATTGCTAGGCTTATCCCTGCACTAGGGGTAAAGTCATGCTGACTTTATGTGATATACACTCACCAACTTAACTCCCTGCTGTCCGGAGCTGAATGCATTAAGTACATGGACTTTATACTTTTGGATTCATACTCTGCAGCACACGTCAGTTTGTTTGGGGGGGCTCATCCTCCCTAATCGTTTGTTCCCGTGGGAATTAGCCCACCAGTCTTTCTCCCCCGAGCCTACCTCCCGTCCCCCTCCCCCCAGAGGGCAGCAGCCACAGGAATCGGGGGCAGGGGAGGAAACGAGACATAAACCATGGACAAACCTTCCTCTGAAGCATTTGGTGGGCAAAGAAGCAGCACCCACCCAGTCAAGATCAGTCACCCACCCAGGCAGTCACCCAAGGCAGTCATCCACCAATGCAGTCACCCACCCAGGCAGTCACCCACTGAGGCAATCACCCAAGGCAGTAATCCATTAATGCAGTCATCCACCCAGGCAATCACCCACCCAGGTAGTCACCCACCCACCTAAGCAGTCACCCACCCACCTAGGCAGTCACCCACCCACCCAGGCAGTCACCAGGGAAGTCACCCACCCATCAGGCTGTCACCCACCTACCAAGACAGTCACCCACCCAGGAAGTCGGTCAGTCACCCAGGCAGTCTGTCACCCATCCAGGCAGTCGGTCAGTCACCCAGGCAGTCAGTCACACACCAAGGCAGTCAGTCACACACCAAGGCTGTCATCCACACACCTAGGCAGTCAGTCACGCACCCAGGAGGCCAGTCAGTCACCAACCAAGGCTGTCATCCACACACCTAGGCAGTCAGTCACCCACCAAAGCAGTCAGTCAGTCACCCAGACAGTCAGTCACCCAGTCAGTCAAGGCAGTTAGTCACCCACCAATCCAGGCAGTCAGTCACCCACCCAGGTAGTCACCCACCCAGGCAGTTAGTCACCCACCCATATGCCTTACATCTCCCCTCCAAAACAAGCTCCACCGACTGCCAATTGAAGCCCCCCCCGGTTAGTTGAAGGCTCCACCCCCCCCACCCTGCCCCCCCTCCCCTGGCTGGTTGAAGCACGGGCCGATTGAAGGCCCCCACCGCGGACCAGTTAATGAGAGGTACTTTAATTTATTTTAGACCCATACTGTACTTTACCCCTTAGGTCCATACGTTACCCCCCCACACCCCCCCTCAGGCCCATAATTAACCCCCCTCAGGCCCATACTTAACCCCCCTCAGGCCCATAATTAACCCGGGAGTGGTTAAGGAGTTAAACACTTCATTACCATAGCGGTTCCCACCGATATGGTAGTGAAGGGTTCAACTCCTCCCATAACCTTCCGGGCAGGCCTAACCACCCACCCTGGGTCAACTACCCACTTCATCCACCCCCTCTGCCCTCAATAAATGGAACTTAGAAGAAACCTGAGTTCACTTTGCTGCTTCGCCGTACGGTTTTGAAGTTTTCCTGCCTCACGGTTTGAGATTCTTTCTGATTACCGCCATAACACAAAGGACAAACCGCTGGGCGGGACCACATCGTTCCAGATAGCTGCAAACTCATCAAAGCTGCTAGAATAAGCCCCTTAGTCTTAGTCGCATGAACCTCAGGTATAGAAGTAACATACTATAATAAGGTCGGCGTAGTTCTGAGCACAGGGTATGAGTTATTTAAGGAAAAGCGTAGATTCACGCCTGCCGAAGTGTTATATCCGCTCCCTCTCTGTGTTAGAACAAGCTGAGCGGAGGAGACACTCACTGCTGGATATTGTTTAAAGCGCGTGTGGGGAATTTGAAGGATTTCCCCTTTTCCACGTCCGATCCGGCTGAAGTCCTCATTCGGAAGGACTCGAAATTGATAGATGATGTTGAACTTTGGATTATTAGACACTTGTGGAAGAAATAAAGCTCTTCTCTATATGTTAGGCTGCGCTTATAGTGCGGCGACGGTGACAGCGATGTGACGTCGCGGCAAAACAAATGCATTTCCGCCATCACGCGCGCTTATAGTATGCGCGACGCGACGGATTGGTCACCATCGCTGGAAGTCATCTCTATTTGATTATCCAGCGACCGTCGCCTGACCGTCGTGTCGCGTCGCCGGCACTATAAGCGCAGCCTTAGGGTTAAATAGTCCATCAGAAGACTTGTATTACATGTTGTGTACAGATGCAGCGGCCGTTATTCGAACATATCACGGAGCCGTTTTCGTGTGCGCTGCTGTTCTCCACGCGGCCAATCACGCGGTTACTTTGTTCGAATTTCATGGATCCCAATTTCTTCGGGTGCAATTCTCCGTGTTTCCGTGGCAGAAATGAATGAATTGCAATGTGTACAGTACAGCACGGTGTCACTTTCAGGTGTTAAAAACCAGAACACTAAAATGCCATTTTCTGCCCTCGATAAAAACGAGTCAATCCGCGGTAATGACGCGCCATGACATGGGTATTCCCAGGTATACAACACGCGGTAATGACGCACCATGACATGGGTATTCCGGGGTATACAACACGTGGTAATGACGCGCCATGACATGGGTATTCCGAGGTATACAACACGCGGTAATGATGCGCCATGACATGGGTATTCCCAGGTATACAACACGCGGTAATGACACGCCATGACATGAGTATTCCCGGGTATACAACATACGGTAATGACACGCCATGACATGAGTATTCCCGGGTATACAACATACGGTAATGACGCGCCATGACATGGGTATTCCCAGGTATACAACATACGGTAATGATGCGCCATGACATGGGTATTCCGAGGTATACAACACGCGGTAATGACGCGCCATGACATGAGTATTCCCGGGTATACAACATACGGTAATGATGCGCCATGACATGGGTATTCCCAGGTATACAACATACGGTAATGACGCGCCATGACAGGGGTATTCCGAGGTATACAACACGCGGTAATGACACACCATGACATGGGTATTCCGGGGTATACAACACGCGGTAATGACACGCCATGACATGGGTATTCTGAGGTATACAACACGCGGTAATGACGCGCCATGACATGGGTATTCCGGGGTATACAACACGCGGTAATGACGCGCCATGACATGGGTATTCCGAGGTATACAACACGCTGTAATGACACGCCATGACATGGGTATTCCCAGGTATACAGCACGCGGTAATGACACGCCATGACATGGGTATTTCGGGGTATACAACACACGGTAATGACGCGCCATGACATGGGTATTCCGGGGTATACAACACGCGGTAATGACGCGCCATGACATGGGTATTCCGGGGTATACAACACACGGTAATGACGCGCCATGACATGGGTATTCTGAGGTATACAACACGCGGTAATGACGCGCCATGACATTGGTATTCCAAGGTATACAACGCGTGGTAATGACGCGCCATGACATGGGTATTCTGAGGTATACAACACGCGGTAATGACGCGCCATGACATGGGTATTCCCAGGTATACAGCACGCGGTAATGACGCGCCATGACATGGGTATTCCCAGGTATACAGCACGCGGTAATGACGCGCCATGACAGGGGTATTCCGAGGTATACAACACGTGGTAATGACGTGCTATGACATGGGTATTCCAAGGTATACAACACGCGGTAATGACGCGCCATGACATGGGTATTCCCAGGTATACAACATACGGTAATGACGCGCCATGACATGGGTATTCCCAGGTATACAACACGCGGTAATGACGCGCCCTGACATGGGTATTCCGGGGTATACAACACGCGGTAATGATGCGCCATGACATGGGTATTCCGGGGTATACAACACGCGGTAATGACGCGCCATGACAGGGGTATTCCGAGGTATACAACACGTGGTAATGACGCACCGTGACATGGGTATTCCGGGGTATACAACACGCGGTAATGACGCGCCATGACAGGGGTATTCCGAGGTATACAACACGTGGTAATGACGTGCCATGACATGGGTATTCCAAGGTATACAACACGCGGTAATGACGCGCCATGACATGGGTATTCCCGGGTATACAACATACGGTAATGACGTGCCCTGACATGGGTATTCTGAGGTATAAAACGCGTGGTAATGACGCGCCATGACATGGGTATTCTGAGTTATACAACGCGTGATATGTTCGAATAACGGCCGCTGCACCTGTAGTTACAACAAGAGTAGATATAATTATCATACACCTGGGTCTGAATAAAAATAGCACTTCCGCTTTATTCTTAAACATCAACTTTTAACAACTAGCAAAGAGGCGCGTGTGCGTGTGTAACATAGCCTCCCGGCAGCTACTTCTGTTTCTGGGCTTTTCCTCTGTCAGTCCTTTTAGAACAGGCAGTTGAAAGGTTAATTCCTTCAAGAGGTCTGTATGTGGAGGCGCATGCGCGAGGGCAAGGAGTATGGCCGCATAGAGTAGGAGCTCCGTGCCTCGCTTAAGAAACAAAGCCAGCTGAAACCTAATAAACTTATCAACCACCAAACAGTCTCTGAATTCCATTCACTAACGAGCGCAGGATGTCCAGAAAAGCCCCCAAAGCTACCAAAAAGAAGGTATTGCCGGAATATTTCAGACGGGCAGGGACGAGTGGATCGGGAGGAGAAATTGCGCCATATTCGAACGCAGGCTCAGAGACGGAGCCGGACGGCGAAGGAGAGGAGCGGGACAACTCTAGCCGGTTGAACTGCCAGAGAAAGTGCCCCCCGACCCCATCGGGGTAACCCCCCAAACAAACCCTCACCCCCTGAAAGCGGAACCCTGAACCGCAGAGCGCTGAATTTAAAGATCCTCGGAAGCGTTCCACAAGAGTCACTGGACGATACCGCTGCTAAAACAAAACATAAACTTTTGGCCTACCTTCCTCGTGGCGGCATCCCCACGCTCAAGATGGCGATGATCCCCATGCTGGCGGGAATCCACGATGAAGCGCAGGACCCGGAAGGGAGCGGAGAGCGGGAAACAGGAGCAAGCACCAACACATCCGCATGGCTGAAAAGTGAAATCCAAAATGGCGGCCGCCCGGAAGCACGTCACAGTAAGGAGCCGGATGGAACGACGCCATCTTGGAGGGGGCAGAGACTCAGCCCCTGGCGACGCAGGCAAATGACGTCACCGCCGGGATGGAAAATGGCCGGAGGCCCCATGAGGTGGCTGGAAGGTGCCGGAGAGGCCCCACCGGCGAGAAAAAGACACCGCACCGAGCGGAAGCGGGACTTTTGAAAAATCTAAAGTTAAGGAGTCGGCCACAGTCTATAGCGGTAGTGGCGGCCAGCTATAGAGGGCAGGGGCACTCAGGACACAGAGCAAGCAGACGGTCTGGCTAGAGGATAGGGTAGATGAGGGAGAGATAAAGAAGGTTTAGAGGGGCTTGGGTAGAGAGGGCTAAAGGGAAGGAACTGAACAGAGTGGAAGAATGGGGTGATGAGGTAAAAGCACGAAGCAGGGAAGGGGAGAGATATAGGCAAGTAAGTGTGAAAGATGAGGACGGTGAAGTGAGCAGGTTTGGATATAGGATGGTTGGAAGGCGAAGGAGATTGGATGGAGGGGTGAGTGGAGACTGGTAGAAGTGAGAATGGAGGAAGTGATGATGGATGACAGAAGGAGTTGAGGGACAGAGTTGGTGTGTGGAGAATAAGGAGGGGGGGAGAGTAGGTGAATAGAGGGATAGGTGCAGGTAAGAAGGGAGCAGGGGAAGGAAAGAAGGTCACACAGGGAGAGGAAAAGAAAGGCAGATGGCAGAAGCAGTAAGAGAGAGGGTAGACAGACAGAAAATAGACAGAAAACGATAGCAGTGAGAGTGACAAGGGTATCTGCAACATCAGGATGCGGATAGGGGTAGGAGAGTGCAAAGGAAAAGGGGCTTTTAAGGGTTGGGGGGGGCATTGGCAGCAAAATTCTGAGTTAGGCCTCATTATATTACAATGGTGTTAAGCGAGGCAAGGAGGAGGGGAGGTGACCTGCTTCAACTTCCGCATGGGCCGCGCACTAGGGAGGAGGAGGAGGGGAGTTCTCCAAGACCCTAGTGAAGTCCTTTGGGACAAGACTCTGGGGGTTGCCGGCAACACCCCCAAGTTACTCCCGGATGACAAGAATGGAGTCCGGGCGCCCAAAGGCAAGGTCCTCGGCAGGAAGACTTCCTCGCTGAGACGGCGAGAGTCTTCATGTGCTAAAATATGCTGTGTGTTGTTTTTGTTTTTGTGTCCCCCGGTGTTCCCTTGTGTGTGTATTCCCTCTTGTATCTCCGTAGGTGAGAGAGTGAGGTGCATCGGTATAAAGCAAAGAAGAGGCGTTAGATCCGACCCAGCCGCCCGAGTCAAGAAAAGGTACTGGCAGAAACGTCGACTTACACGAAATAATGAGTAAGGAACTCAGATTAATTTCCCACAACGTTAAGGGGTTTAACAGCCCAGCGAAGCGAAGAGTCGCATTCCGGGACTATAAACGTAGAGGGGCAGAGATTTTATTCCTGCAAGAAACACACTTCTCACAGGGCAATTGCCCCAAATATCTTGACAGGGATTACACGACACACCTTCTGTCCTCCGCGAAAGTTAAAAAACGAGGGGTGGCCATTTTGATTCATAAGCGTATCCCCTTTGTGACCGACAAGTCATTTAAGGACCAAGACGGGAGGTTCCTCATAGTAAGAGGTACAATACAGGGATTTCCGGTCACTCTGGCAACTATATATGCCCCTAATGACAAGGCCTCAGCTTTCTTCAATATATTCTTCGAGAAACTTAGTAAAGTGGCCAGAGGCATTATTATCGTAGCGGGGGACCTGAATAGGGCCCTGCATGAAGACCTTGACAGATGCTCGACTACTAATAGATCACACAGACCCGACGTACTAACAATTAAAAAAGGCTTAAAGGACTGCCAACTACTCGATATATGGAGGGAACAACACCAGGGAGTGAAAGAGTTTACATTTTACTCACACCCGCACAACACCTATTGCAGGATTGATTACTTCCTTGTATCCAATAGAATGGTCCCCGGGGTCTCTCGCTCCGAGATCCATGATATTTCATGGTCTGACCATGCATCTATAGAGCTGCGGTGCACACTATTCCCACTAGACAGACCTAGAGCAAACTGGAAATTAAATGAGTTATTGCTGAAGATTCCAGCCCTTCAGGCGGAAATCGGGGAAAAGCTTAAACAATACTTTGAGGAGAATGCGGGGAGTGTGGCAGCACACTCCACACTGTGGGAGGCCCGTAAGGCTACCCTCAGGGGGGTCATAATGAATCTGGCCGCGAAAAGGAAAAGAGAAAGGGAGGAAAAAATCCAGAAGCTAGAAAAGCAACTAGCGGAGCTTTCTTCCCTGCACAAAATAAACAAAAGTGTCCACACGCTGAGTCAAGTATTAGACACCAAAACCAGTCTTAACCTCCTCCTCTCCGCCCAGGCTGAGAAGGAATTATCCTGGTCTCAACGGAAATTTTTTGAAAAAGCAAACAAGCCTGACACACTACTTGCCAATAAGCTAAAAATTAAGCTTCCAAATTATCACATTCACGCAATCCGTAACTACAAGGGGGACCTTACCTCCATTCCTGGGAAAATTGTAGAGGAGTTCAAGAAATATTATGAAACTCTTTACAATGGAGATAAGGTGGCCCATAGTCAGAAAACAAGGGAGTCGTTAAAGATCTTCCTAAGGGAGGCAAATCTTCCAAGATTGGAGAGAGGTGACAGGGAGGCACTCCAGTCGGACTTCACGATGGAGGAGCTCTCAGGGGTCATAAAGGCGCTAAAACCTGCTAAAGCCCCGGGCCCTGATGGCTTTTCAAACTTATATTACAAGAAATATATTAAAATATTAGCCCCCCATTTGTTAAAGTTATTCAACGAAATTCTAGCAGGGGCCTCATTCCCAGCTCAAATGCTCCAAGCCTCTATTTCTGTGATCCACAAACCCGGAAAGGACCCGGCAGACTGTAAGAGCTTCCGGCCCATTTCACTGATCCATTCGGACATCAAAATACACTCTAAACTCATAGCCAACAGGGTGGGTAGAGTTCTTCCTGGGTTAACCCACACGGATCAAGTAGGGTTTATCGGAGGCAGGCAGGCGGCAGATACCACCAGGAGAATTATTGACCTCATTGATCTGGCCCAACAGATGAACATACAATCCATGGTGTTAAGTCTGGATGCGGAGAAAGCCTTCGATAGGATAGACTTGCCCTACCTAACAGAAACATTAAGAGCATTTGGCTTTGAGGGACGCCTCCTGAAGGCCATACTAGCGCTGTATAGGAAACCCTCAGCAAGGGTAAGATACCAAGGTTTCCCATCAGAACAATTTGAAATCAAAAGCGGCACGAGGCAGGGGTGCCCGCTGTCGCCCTTGCTGTTCGCCTTATGCATAGAACCCTTAGCAGCGCACATCAGAAATAATCCGGATATATCTGGGATCCCAATAGGAGACCAAATGCACAAGGCCGCCTTATACGCGGACGATGTTATCCTTACGCTAGCCAAACCTCTCACATCTCTCCCAAATCTATTCAATATCCTAGGTAAATTCAACCAAATCTCGGGGTTTAAGATCAATCAGTCTAAATCGGAAGCCCTCAACATCAACCTCCCAAAAGAAACTGAAAAGCTGATTGACCTCAATTTTAATTTCAAATGGCAACCCTCCGCTATCAAAAATGTAGGGGTTTATCTCACAAGGGATTACAAAACATTATATAAGGCTAACTTTCCCAGGGTAATAAAGACTTTGGGGGAGGATATCAGGACCTGGATGAAGGGGAGTATTTCCTGGATTGGGAGGATACATAGCGTGAAAATGAACCTCCTCCCAAGGATGTTATATCTTTTCCAGAGTCTCCTGGTCCCGTTGGTACAGGCAGACATCCGCTCCCTACAGTCTCACATAATGAAATTTATTTGGAACAAGAAAAGTCCAAGAATTTCCAAGGGAATATTAAACGTCCCACCATAAGAGGAGGGCTAGCGGTGCCTTGCTTGCAAGCTTATTATAAAGCAGCCCAATTAGGGCAGATTCTTCAATGGCACACTGACCCAAGCTTACGGAGATGGGTAGAGTTGGAGAGGAAATGCTGTGCACCAATTGATATCCGAAATTTAATCTGGCTGCCCAATAGAGGGGTACGCAAGATGGAAATACTGTTGCAGTCCATGGTGAATTCGTTAAAAGTTTGGGAGGCCACGAAATTTCGTTGTCAGCTGACTACCAGAACGTCTTTAATGACACCAATTGTGGGCAATCCAGACTTCGCTCCAGGCCTGATTAGCAAAAATTTCTTGATTTGGACCCAAAAGGGGTTAACCCGTCTTAAGGATCTGGAGGGCATCACGCATATACAATCCTTTGACCAAATTAATTCCTCTAAAAACATCCCAAATAGCGAATTCTTTAGGTACCTCCAGATCAGAGATTTCTACAATAAAACACCAATTAGGCCGGCACGTACAAATTTCGAGCAGCTGTGTTCCAGAGATACGGACACAAGGGGACTCACATCTAGAATGTACAGGGAAGTGATCTGCCAGAAGACGACCACCGACACTAGACTGAGTTACATGAGACACTGGGAAGCAGACCTAGGGGAGACTCTAGAGGACGACGAATGGGACAGAATTATACAGGCGGCTGCGAAAAGCTCAATCTGCATCACATTAAAGGAGAACGCATATAAAGTCCTGATGCGGTGGTACTACACCCCAACACGTTTAGCTAAATTTGTGAGAGGATACACCCCTCTCTGTCCTAAACAGTGTGGGGAGGCAGCGGATCTGCGACACATGCTGTGGTCTTGCCCAAGAGTGGCCCCTATTTGGGAACAGATTAGAGACTGGATTCAGCGGATTCTCGGTTTGGAGATCCCCCTGGACCCGTGGCTGTTCATACTGGGCAGACGGATCCAGGGTATGTCGAATGCAGCGCATAAACTGATCGCGCATTTTGCTACAGCCACGAGATGCGAGATCGCAGCATTATGGAAGCAGCAAGATATACCAATTGTCCCAAAAATCAGAAATAGGATTTGGCGTGTCTGCAGGATGGAACAATTAATAAGTTTGGTTAATGACTCCGGCGCAAATTACCTAAAAGTCTGGGCACCATGGTTGGCCCAGGTAGATATCCCGGGGGTGGATGCCACCACGATATTGCACTAATATATACAGGTGCGTTCTCCTTTGAAGGTCAGGAAGGTGACGAGACATAGAGACGTACGGTCAGCGGACAGCCCTCAAGAGTTTAGGCAAGGAAATGGGACAGAAGAGAAGGTTCGTCTATAGTCAGCAAGGTACAGGTCGCCATTTTGAGGTGGTCAAGGATGGTCAAAGTAGACGGAATCACTCTCTCTCCCCCCCTCCCTCTTCCATCCCCGCCCCCCACCCCAATCCCCTCGTCTCGTTAGTCTTGTCGTATTCGTATCTGTGTCTTTGTATGTAGAAATGCGTTCATGCTGTTTATAATTGTATTTGCCAAATAATTGGAAATGACATAATGGGCTGTGACACAATGTTTGCACATGTATCTTCCAATAAAAACTTAAGTTGGAAAAAAAAAAGAGGTCTGTATGTGTATTTCAGCCTTGAATACGTAGCAATATTCAAGGGCGGGCCTTGCAACTCTGAGGTTGTCAATCTCAGGGGTGGATATTGGTTGGAACGCCCCCTGCTGTGTGTGGGCCAATCTGTATACGGCTTTGCCTTGTAATGAGTCAAAGTTGGAGACACTCCCCTGAGATGTTCAAATTGGAACATATCTCCTAAATTAAGAGATAGTTATTCAGTCAGTTAAGTTTGTCAGTGATCTACTGAGTGAGAGGAGTGATTCCAGGAACTCTCCCTCTCCCTCCACACATGCTGGGTTGGAGGGAGGGGGGCCAAGAAGAACATGATGCTAGCCGGGCTCTGAGCTAGAGAGAGAGGAATATGATATTACAGACTGTGATGCTGTATCTGTATCTGCAATAAAGCTGCCAGGAAAAAGACATTGCTGTGTGGCTTTCTGGTCTCTGCATGAGGAGTGTCAGTGAGGGTCTATACCCTGAAGACCCCAGAGGATCCTCACTGGCTGGAGGCACTGCACCATCTGGAGAAACAAGGTAACCTGTCCTGGCTCACCCCACACCACCGCAGAGCCCTCAGTCCACTACCACAGCAAACCCAGCCCTAAGGGCTCGCTGACCCTCCCCATTCCGCTACCACAGCAAACCAAGCCCTAAGGGCTCGCTGACCCTCCCCATCCCACGACCACAGCACACCCGGCCCTAAGGGCTCGCTGACCCTCCCCATCCCACTACCACAGCACACCCGGCCCTAAGGGCTCGCTGAGCCTCCCCATCCCACTACCACAGCAAACCTGGCCCTAAGGGCTCGCTGACCCTCCCCGTCCCACTACCACACCAAACCCGGCCCTAAAGGCTCGCTGACACTCCCCATCCCACTACCACACCAAACCCGACCCTAAGGGCTCGCTGACCCTCCCCGTCTCATTACCACACCAAACCCGGCCCTAAGGGCTCGCTGACCCTCCCCATCCCACTACCACAGCAAACCCGGCCCTAAGGGCTCGCTGACCCTCCCCATCCCACTACCACAGCAAACCCGGCCCTAAGGGCTCGCTGACCCTCCCCATCCCGCTACCACACAAAACCCGGCCCTAAGGGCTCGCTGACCCTCCCCCTCCTACTACCACAGCAAACCCGGCCCTAAGGGCTCACTGACCCTCCCCATCCCACTACCACACCAAACACGGCCCTAAGGGCTCACTGACCCTCCCCATCCCACTACCACACCAAACCCGGCCCTAAGGGCTCGCTGACCCTCCCGGTCTTATTAACACACCAAACCCGGCCCAAGGGCTCGCTGACCTTCCCCATCCCGCTACCACAGCAAACCCGGCGCTAAGGGCTCGCTGACCCTCCCCATCCCACTACCACACCAAACACGGCCCTAAGGGCTCACTGACCCTCCCCATCCCACTACCACACCAAACCCGGCCCTAAGGGCTCGCTGACGCTCCCGGTCTCATTAACACACCAAACCCGGCCCTAAGGGCTCGCTGACCTTCCCCATCCCGCTACCACAGCAAACCCGACCCTAAGGGCTTGCTGACCCTCCCTATCCCACTACCACACCAAACCCAGCCCTAAGGGCTGGCTGACCCTCCCCATCCCACTACAACAGCAAACCCGGCCCTAAGGGCTCACTGAACCTCCCCATCCCACTACTACACCAAACCCAACCCTCAGGGCTCGCTGACCCTCCCCATCCCACTACCACAACAAACCCGGCCCTAAGGGCTCGCTGACCCTCCCCATCCCACTACCACAGCAAACCCAGCCCTAAGGGCTGGCTGACCCTCCCCATCCCACTACCACACCAAACCCGGCCCTAAGGGCTCGCTGACCCTCCCTCCCCATCCCACAACCACACCAAACCCGGCCCTAAGGGCTCGCTGACCCTCCGTCCCCATCCCGCTACCACAGCAAAGCCGACCCTCAGGGCTCGCTGACCCTCCCCATCCCACTACCACAGCAAACCCAGCCCTAAGGGCTCGCTGACCCTCCCCATCCAGGTACCACAGCAAACCCGTCGCTAAAGACACGCTGACTCACCCGCAACAAACTTAGGGGATATGACATGGGTATTCTGAGGTATACAACACGTGGTAATGACGCGCCATGACATGGGTATTCCGGGGTATACAACACGCGGTAATGACGCGCCATGACATGGGTATTCTGAGGTATACAACGCGTGGTAATGACGCACCATGACATGGGTATTCTGAGGTATACAACGCATGGTAATGACGCGCCATGACATGAGTATTCTGAAGTAAACAACACGCGGTAATGACGCGCCATGACATGGGTATTCTGAGGTATACAACGCGTGGTAATGACGCACCATGACATGGGTATTCTGAGGAATACAACACGCGGTAATGACGCGCCATGACATGGGTATTCTGAGGTATACAACGCGTAGTAATGACGCGCCATGACATGGGTATTCTGAGGTGTACAACACGCGGTAATGACGCGCCATGACATGGGTATTCTGAGGTATACAACGCGTGGTAATGACGCGTAATGACATGGGTATTCAGAGGTATACAACGCGTGATATGTTCGAATAACGGCCGCTGCATCTGTAGTTACAACAAGAGTACATATAATTATCAAACACCTGGGTCTGAATAAAATTAGCACTTCCACTTTATTCTTAAACATCTACTTTTAACAACTAGCAAAGAGGCGCGTATGCATTTGTAACATAACCTCCCAGCAGTTACTTCTATTTCTGGGCCTTTCCTCTGTCAGTCCTGTTAGAACCGGCAGTTGAAAGGTTAATTCCTTCAAGAGGTCTGTATGTGTATTTCAGCCTTGAATGTGTAGCAATATTCAAGGGCGGGCTTTGCAACTCTGAGGTTGTCAATCAAAGGGGTGGATATTGGTTGGAACGCCCCCTGCTGTGTGTTGGCCAATCTGTATCCGGCATTGCCTTGTAATGAGTCAAAGTTGGAGACACTCCCCTGAAATGTTCAAATTGGGATATATCTCCTAAAGTAAGTTATTCAGTCAGTTAAGTGAGTCAGTGATCTACTGGGTGAGAGGAGTGATTCCAGGAACTCTCTCTCTCCCTCCTCCCATGCTGGGTTGGAGGGAGGGGGGCCAATAAGAACATGATGCTAGCCAGGGCTCTGAGCTAGAGAGAGAGGAATATGAAATTACAAACCTCACAGTGTCACCTGCACAATGTTACTGTGCTGCTGCTGACATGATTGGGACGATAGGGGATAGCCGGCCTTCATAATAAAGGTGAAGCCCAGCTGGCTGTCCCTAAAAATGTGTGTCAAGAGCTGAGAGTGCCAGCAATGCCCCCTGCTACAGTATGCTTCCCTGTACCTCTTTTCCCACTATACTGTCCCCTGCAGGGTTATAAGCCAGGGATACCATGTGTGGTTAGGGACCCCATGGGAAATAGCTGCAGGACTGGGACTTTGGGAGCGGAAGTTTAAGGGTAGATATTGGGGGCAACTAGAGTTAAAATCTGTATAAAGTGTTTCTTACCGGTGTCAATGTCCCAAATTGACAAACGGGGTTCAGTTGATAATAAGTAGTTTATTTAAATACATAGTATAGTATGATCAAACTCATTCAAAAGTCTACAAGACTCTCTCTGCCAGGGTGTGTCCAGGCAGCAACCTTTATACATATTTGGTTCCTTTGTCTAAAACTGTTACTAGGCAGATTATACTAACCACTCCTTAATTCTTAAACCAATCATCTTACAGCTCATTAAACCTGGTTAGAACTGGCCTCTAACAGCTATGAATAAGTACCTGGTACCAACTCTCACTAGGAATGTGGACGTTACTTTAGGCACATTCGTAAATCAACTTAGGAGTGAAATCTTCCATTTACACCAGACACATTCTTACTCACAAAATGGATACTAGACATAACTGACTTCACAAAATGGAAACTGAACATCACTATCAATCCTTCTCCAGAGACCCCCCCCCCCCAGTCCATTTAAAAAATATATCAACAGTATCTTCATTTAAGCAATATTACTTCGTCACTGGTGATACCGCTAGTTCTGATATTTGACCCTCAAAAAGTGTATGATTTGCGGGTACGCGTCTGTACATAAAGACGTGGTGGGTTATGGAAGTTCCATGTAAAGTATAGGGAAAACTTGACCTGTTTTGTAGTGTATTTAAAACCAGAGACAGAAAATGAAACACAGACAGAGCTCAGTGCACATCCAATGAAACTTATACACGGTACAGTGCATAAATATATATGTATAGATATCTTTTGGATAAAAAGGTCTTTTAGTTTAACATTTTGGCCAAATTGTTGTAAGCCCTTGACCCACTACACAGCAGACCACATCTCAAGGGTACCTAACACTAATATAAATTCTTAATAACCTGTGCATTACAAGGAAGAATGATTTATAATAAATCTGTCAAAATTAGTTGCAAAGTTCTAAGTCTGATTGAAGCTCTTATTAACCTGTACATTACCAGGAAAAGCACTCTGTATTAGATTTGTCACAATCAAACTGTAAGCAAGCAAGATCCCCTGAGAGTGGGAGATGCAACTGAGTGAGTTTTTAACCATTTAAAAGTGGACGGGGTGAGCTTCAAATTAGGTAGGAGAAGCCACTCTCCAATCAGCTAAGACCAGCTGAACAAGAATTGTAAACCATACAGAACACCAACAAGCTCATATTGAACCCCCAATATAACCACAACATATATATAAGCATATAAGTGTCACAGAGGAGTGCTACTGAGCATGGCAATATATATTTAAATAGACAGAGGATGAGACACGCACTCAATATAAATGGTAATAGAGGTGGGGTACTTAGCTGCCAGTGCGCTGGTCCTGGGGAGCTCCTGTAGTCCCAAATGTTCCAGTACAAAGAAAAAGAAGTAGGCACACGGTCTTACTCAAAAGGAGGTTTAATATGCCATAAAGTCCAACGTTTCGGCAGTCAAATACTGCCTTTCTCAAGGTGAAGGCTCAAGGTTGGTTGGACTTTATGGCATATTAAACCTCCTTTTGAGTAAGACCGTGTGCCTGCTTCTTTTTCTTTGTAATATATATTTAAAACCAGAAACAGAACATGAAACACAGACATAGCTCAGTGCACATCCAATGAAACTTATACACGGTACAGTGCCTAAATATATATGTACAGATATCTTTTGGATAAAATGGTCTTTTAGTTTAACATTTTGGCCAAATCCTCATATCACCCGATCCTGCCGGGAGTATTAATGTCATCTATCACATTTGAATCTTTCCAAATGAAATGTTCTCATCATCAAAGTTATTTGAAAATGCAAATGAAAGTCACAGAGCTGCCACCTCCGGGTAACGTTATACTGGTGCTGGCTGAGGCCTTCAACTGGGTTTGAAAATGGGTAAAACTGGGTCTGGAAATGGATAAAACTGGGCTTGGAAATGGATTAAACTGGGCTTGGAAAGGGATAAAACTGGGTTTGGAAAGGGATAAAACTGGGTTTGGAAATGGATTAAACTGGGCTTGGAAAGGGATAAAACTGGGTTTGGAAATGGGTAAAACTGGGTTTGGAAATGGGTAAAACTGGGTTTGGAAATCACTAATGGAAAATTCACCAACTTAAGCACTTCAAAAAATATTTATAATTTATTAGAAAAATCCACGTAAGAAATCATACAGTATTATACTCAATTAATAAAGAAACAACCCAAACAGTATTGCCTATGAATGTTGTACACTCCCACAAATAAGATGTATAGGAAGATAGCTCGGGAACACACCAACCCAGAAAGGGAGAAATAAGATGTACAGGAAGATAGCTCGGGAATACACCCACCCAGAAAGGGAGAAATAAGATGTACAGGAAGATAGCTCGGGAACACACACCCAGAAAGGGAGAAATAAGATGTACAGGAAGATAGCTCGGGAACACACACACCCAGAAAGGGGGAAATAAGATGTACAGGAAGATAGCTTGGGAACACACCCACCCAGAAAAGGAGAAATAAGATGTACAGGAAGATAACTCGGGAACACACCAACCCAGAAAGGGAGAAATAAGATGTACAGGAAGATAGCTTGGGAACACACCCACCCAGAAAAGGAGAAATCAGATGTACAGGAAGATAGCTCGGGAACACACACACCCAGAAAGGGAGAAATAAGATGTACAGGAAGATAGCTCGGGAACACACCAACCCAGAAAGGGAGAAATAAGATGTACAGGAAGATAGCTCGGGAACACACCCAGAAAGGGAGAAATAAGATGTACAGGAAGATAGCACGGGAACACACCCAGAAAGGGAGAAATAAGATGTACAGGAAGACAGCTCGGGAACACACCCACCCTGAAAGGGAGAAATAAGATGTACAGGAAGATAGCTCGGGAACACACACACCCAGAAAGGGAGAAATAAGATGTACAGGAAGATAGCTCGGGAACACACCCACCCAGAAAGGGGGAAATAAAATGTACAGGAAGATAGCTTGGGAACACACCCACCCAGAAAGGGAGAAATAAGATGTACAGGAAGATAGCTCGGGAACACACCAACCCAGAAAGGGAGAAATAAGATGTACAGGAAGATAGCTCGGGAACACACCCAGAAAGGGAGAAATAAGATGTACAGGAAGATAGCACGGGAACACACCCAGAAAGGGAGAAATAAGATGTACAGGAAGACAGCTCGGGAACACACCCACCCAGAAAGGGAGAAATAAGATGTACAGGAAGATAGCTCGGGAACACACACACCCAGAAAGGGAGAAATAAGATGTACAGGAAGATAGCTCGGGAACACACCCACCCAGAAAGGGGGAAATAAAATGTACAGGAAGATAGCTTGGGAACACACCCACCCAGAAAAGGAGAAATAAGATGTACAGGAAGATAGCTCGGGAACACACCAACCCAGAAAGGGAGAAATAAGATGTACAGGAAGATAGCTTGGGAACACACCCACCAAGAAAAGGAGAAATAAGATGTACAGGAAGATAGCTCGTGAACACACACACCCATAAAGGGAGAAATAAGATGTACAGGAAGATAGCTCGGGAACACACCAACCCAGAAAGGGAGAAATAAGATGTACAGGAAGATAGCTCGGGAACACACACACCCAGAAAGGGAGAAATAAGATGTACAGGAAGATAGCTCGGGAACACACACCCAGAAAGGGAGAAATAAGATGTACAGGAAGATAGCTCGGGAACGCACACACCCAGAAAGGGAGAAATAATATGTACAGGAAGATAGCTCGGGAACACACACACCCAGAAAGGGAGAAATAAGATGTACAGGAAGATAGCTCGGGAACACACACCCAGAAAGGGAGAAATAAGATGTACAGGAAGATAGCTCGGGAACACACCCACCCAGAAAGGGGGAAATAAGATGTACAGGAAGATAGCTCGGGAACACACACACCCAGAAAGGGAGAAATAAGATGTACAGGAAGATAGCTCGGGAACACACACACCCAGAAAGGGAGAAATAAGTTGTACAGGAAGATAGCTCGGGAACACACACACCCATAAAGGGAGAAATAAGATGTACAGGAAGATAGCTTGGGAACACACACACCCAGAAAGGGAGAAATAAGATGTACAGGAAGATAGCTCGGGAACACACCAAACCAGAAAGGGAGAAATAAGATGTACGGGAAGATAGCTCGGGAAAACACACCCAGAAAGGGAGAAATAAGATGTACTGCACCGACACACTTTATTAGAGCAAATACCCAGTATGTACCTGGCAGATACCTGGAATGCGCCGCTCCTCACCTCTGACAAGCCCCGTTGCGTTTGCCTTCCCAGCCTGGGTTCATGCCTGGCTGACGGGCGGCTAATCTGTTAAATGATAATGATAAGGATTTAATAGGCTGCAATGCTTCGCGTGTCTACCAGATGGCATAAATTCATGAATTGTAATGCAGTATATATATATATACTGTGCAGTATTGCAGCCAGTGGGAATAAAATGCTTAAATCCCTGTATGGAAAATACCTCAATGCACTCGGGCAGAAAACAGTCACAAACCTCAATACACCCGGGTATACCCGAATTCGTGGGACTAGCCAAGCTCGAATAAAGTGTGTCGCCAGTGTACAGGAAGATAGCTCGGGAACACACCCGCCCAGAAAGGGAGAAATAAGATGTACAGGGAGATAGCTGGGGAACACACACACCCATAAAGGGAGAAATAAGATGTACAGGAAGATAGCTCGGGAACGCACACACCCAGAAAGGGAGAAATAAGATGTACAGGAAGATAGCTCGGGAACACACCCAGAAGGGGAGAAAAAAGATGTACAGGGAGATAGCTCGGGAACACATACCCAGAAAGGGAGAAATCAGATGTACACGGAGATAGCTCGGGAACACACACCCAGAAAGGGAGAAATAAGATGTACAGGAAGAGAGCTCGGGAACACACATACCCAGAAAGGGAGAAATAAGATGTACAGGAAGATAGCTCGGGAACGCACACACCCAGAAAGGGAGAAATAAGATGTACAGGAAGATAGCTCGGGAACACACACACACAGAAAGGGACAAATATGATGTACAGGAAGATAGCTCGGGAACACACCCAGAAAGGGAGAAATAAGATGTACAGGAAGATAGCTCGGGAACACACACACCCAGAAAGGGAGAAATATGATGTACAGGAAAATAGCTCGGGAACACACACACCCAGAAAGGGAGAAATAAGATGTACAGGAAGATAGCTCGGGAACACACACACCCAGAAAGGGGGAAATAAGATGTACAGGAAGATAGCTCGGGAACGCACACACCCAGAAAGGGAGAAATAAGATGTACAGGAAGATAGCTCAGGAACACACCCACCCAGAAAGGGAGAAATAAGATGTACAGGAAGATAGCTCGGGAACACACCCACCCAGAAAGGGAGAAATAAGATGTACAGGAAGATAGCTCGTGAACACACACACCCAGAAAGAGAGAAATATGATGTACAGGAAGATAGCTCGGGAACACACACACCCAGAAAGGGAGAAATAAGATGTACAGGAAGATAGCTCGGGAACACACCCACCCAGAAAGGGAGAAATAAGATGTACAGGAAGATAGCTCGGGAACACACACACCCAGAAAGGGAGAAATAAGATGTACAGGAAGATAGCTCGGGAACACACACACCCAGAAAGGGAGAAATAAGATGTACAGGAAGATAGCTCGGGAACACACACACCCATAAAGGGAGAAATAAGATGTACAGGAAGATAGCTCGGGAACACACACACCCAGAAAGGGAGAAATAAGATGTACAGGAAGATAGCTCGGGAACACACACACCCAGAAAGGGAGAAATAAGATGTACAGGAAGATAGCTCGGGAACACACACACCCATAAAGGGAGAAATAAGATGTACAGGAAGATAGCTCGGGAACACACACACCCATAAAGGGAGAAATAAGATGTACAGGAAGATAGCTCGGGAACACACACACCCAGAAAGGGAGAAATAAGATGTACAGGAAGATAGCTCGGGAACACACACACCCAGAAAGGGAGAAATAAGATGTACAGGAAGATAGCTCGGGAACACACACACCCAGAAAGGGAGAAATAAGATGTACAGGAAGATAGCTCGGGAACACACACACCCATAAAGGGAGAAATAAGATGTACAGGAAGATAGCTCGGGAACACACACACCCAGAAAGGGAGAAATAAGATGTACAGGAAGATAGCTCGGGAACACACACACCCAGAAAGGGAGAAATAAGATGTACAGGAAGATAGCTTGGGAACACACACACCCAGAAAGGGAGAAATAAGATGTACAGGAAGATAGCTCGGGAACACACCAACCCAGAAAGGGGGAAATAAGATGTACAGGAAGATAGCTCGGGAACGCACACACCCAGAAAGGGAGAAAAAAGATGTACAGGAAGATAGCTCGGGAAAACACACACCCAGAAAGGGAGAAATAATATATACAGGAAGATAGCTCGGGAACACACACACCCAGAAAGGGAGAAATAAGATGTACAGGAAGATAGCTCGGGAACACACACACCCAGAAAGGGAGAAATAAGATGTACAGGAAGATAGCTCGGGAACACACCCACCCAGAAAGGGAGAAATAAGATGTACAGGAAGATAGCTCGGGAACACACACACCCAGAAAGGGAGAAATAAGATGTACAGGAAGATAGCTCGGGAACACACCCACCCAGAAAGGGAGAAATAAGATGTACAGGAAGATAGCTCGGGAACACACACACCCAGAAAGGGAGAAATAAGATGTACAGGAAGATAGCTCGGGAACACACACACCCATAAAGGGAGAAATAAGATGTACAGGAAGATAGCTCGGGAACACACACACCCATAAAGGGAGAAATAAGATGTACAGGAAGATAGCTCGGGAACACACACACCCAGAAAGGGAGAAATAAGATGTACAGGAGGATAGCTCGGGAACACACACACCCAGAAAGGGAGAAATAAGATGTACAGGAAGATAGCTCGGGAATACACACACCCAGAAAGGGGGAAATAAGATGTACAGGAAGATAGCTCGGGAACACACACACCCAGAAAGGGAGAAAAAAGATGTACAGGAAGATAGCTCGGGAAAACACACACCCAGAAAGGGAGAAATAAGATATACAGGAAGATAGCTCGGGAACAAACACACCCAGAAAGGGAGAAAAAAGATGTACAGGAAGATAGCTCGGGAAAACACACACCCAGAAAGGGAGAAATAAGATATACAGGAAGATAGCTCAGGAACACACACACCCAGAAAGGGAGAAATAAGATGTACAGGAAGATAGCTCGGGAACACACACACCCAGAAAGGGAGAAATAAGATGTACAGGGAGATAGCTCGGGAACACACCAACCCAGAAAGGGAGAAATAAGATGTACAGGAAGATAGCTTGGGAACACACACCCAGAAAGGGAGAAATAAGATGTACAGGAAGATAGCTCGGGAACACACACACCCAGAAAGGGAGAAATAAGATGTACAGGAAGATAGCTCAGGAACACACACACCCAGAAAGGGAGAAATAAGATGTACAGGAAGATAGCTCGGGAACACACACACCCAGAAAGGGGGAAATAAGATGTACAGGAAGATAGCTCGGGAACACACACACCCAGAAAGGGAGAAAAAAGATGTACAGGAAGATAGCTCGGGAAAACACACACCCAGAAAGGGAGAAATAAGATATACAGGAAGATAGCTCGGGAACACACACACCCAGAAAGGGAGAAAAAAGATGTACAGGAAGATAGCTCGGGAAAACACACACCCAGAAAGGGAGAAATAAGATATACAGGAAGATAGCTCGGGAACACACACACCCAGAAAGGGAGAAATAAGATGTACAGGAAGATAGCTCGGGAACACACACACCCAGAAAGGGAGAAATAAGATGTACAGGGAGATAGCTCGGGAACACACCAACCCAGAAAGGGAGAAATAAGATGTACAGGAAGATAGCTTGGGAACACACACCCAGAAAGGGAGAAATAAGATGTATAGGAAGATAGCTCGGGAACACACCCGCCCAGAAAGGGAGAAATAAGATGTACAGGGAGATAGCTCGGGAACACCCACCCAGAAAGGAAGAAATAAGATGTACAGGAAGATAGCTCGGGAACGCACACACCCAGAAAGGGAGAAATAAGATGTACAGGGAGATAGCTCGGGAACACATACCCAGAAAGGGAGAAATCAGATGTACAGGGAGATAGCTCGGGAACACACACCCAGAAAGGGAGAAATAAGATGAACAGGAAGATAGCTCGGGAACACACACACCCAGAAAGGGAGAAATAAGATGTACAGGAAGATAGCTCATGAACACACACACCCAGAAAGGGAGAAATAAGATGTACAGGAAGAGAGCTCGGGAACACACACACCCAGAAAGGGAGAAATAAGATGTACAGGGAGATAGCTCGGGAACACACATCCAGAAATGGAGAAATAATGTACAGGAAGATAGCTCGGGAACACACCCGCCCAGAAAGGGAAAAATAAGATGTTCAGGAAGATAGCTCGGGAACACACCCACCCAGAAAGGGAGAAATAAGATGTACAGGAAGATAGCTTGGGAACACACACCCAGAAAGGGAGAAATAAGATGTACAGGAAGATAGCTCGGGAACACACACTCCCAAAAAGGGAGAAATAAGATGTACAGGAAGATAGCTTGGGAACACACACCCAGAAAGGGAGAAATAAGATGTACAGGAAGATAGCTTGGGAACACATACCCAGAAAGGGAGAAATAAGATGTACAGGAAGATAGCTTGGGAATACACACCCAGAAAGGGAGAAATAAGATGTACAGGGAGATAGCTCGAGAACAAACACACACAGAAAGGGAGAAATAAGATGTACAGGAAGATAGCTCGGGAACACACCAACCCAGAAAGGGAGAAATAAGATGTACAGGAAGATAGCTTGGGAACACACACCCAGAAAGGGAGAAATAAGATGTACAGGAAGATAGCTCGGGAACACACCCGCCCAGAAAGGGAGAAATAAGATGTACAGGGAGATAGCTCGGGAACACCCACCCAGAAAGAAGAAATAAGATGTACAGGAAGATAGCTCGGGAACGCACACACCCAGAAAGGGAGAAATAAGATGTACAGGGAGATAGCTCGGGAACACATACCCAGAAAGGGAGAAATCAGATGTACAGGGAGATAACTCGGGAACACACACCCAGAAAGGGAGAAATAAGATGTACAGGAAGATAGCTCGGGAACACACACACCCAGAAAGGGAGATATAAGATGTACAGGAAGATAGCTCATGAACACACACACCCAGAAAGGGAGAAATAAGATGTACAGGAAGAGAGCTCGGGAACACACACCCAGAAAGGGAGAAATAAGATGTACAGGGAGATAGCTCGGGAACACATACCCAGAAAGGGAGAAATCAGATGTACAGGGAGATAGCTCGGGAACACACACACCCAGAAAGGGAGAAATAAGATGTACAGGGAGATAGCTCGGGAACACACACACCCAGAAAGGGAGAAATAAGATGTACAGGGAGATAGCTCGGGAACACATACCCAGAAAGGGAGAAATCAGATGTAAAGGGAGATAGCTCGGGAACACACACCCAGAAAGGGAGAAATAAGATGTACAGGAAGATAGCTCGGGAACACACACACCCAGAAAGGGAGAAATAAGATGTACAGGAAGATAGCTCATGAACACACACACCCTGAAAGGGAGAAATAAGATGTACAGGAAGAGAGCTCGGGAACACACACACCCAGAAAGGGAGAAATATGATGTACAGGAAGATAGCTCGGGAACACACACACCCAGAAAGGGAGAAATAAGATGTACAGGAAGATAGCTCGGGAACACACCCACCCAGAAAGGGAGAAATAAGATGTACAGGAAGATAGCTCGGGAACACACCCACACAGAAAGGGAGAAATAAGATGTACAGGAAGATAGCTCGGGAACACACACACACAGAAAGGGAGAAATAAGATGTACAGGAAGATAGCTCGGGAACACACACACCCAGAAAGGGAGAAATATGATGTACAGGAAGATAGCTCGGGAACACACCCAGAAAGGGAGAAATAAGATGTACAGGAAGATAGCTCGGGAACACACACACCCAGAAAGGGAGAAATATGATGTACAGGAAGATAGCTCGGGAACACACACACCCAGAAAGGGAGAAATATGATGTACAGGAAGATAGCTCGGGAACACACACACCCAGAAAGGGAGAAATAAGATGTACAGGAAGATAGCTCGGGAACACACACACCCAGAAAGGGAAAAATAAGATGTACAGGAAGATAGCTCGGGAACACACACACCCAGAAAGGGAGAAATAAGATGTACAGGAAGATAGCTCGGGAACACACACACCCAGAAAGGGGGAAATAAGATGTACAGGAAGATAGCTCGGGAATACACACACCCAGAAAGGTAGAAATAAGATGCTCAAAAAAGACCTAGAGGCATAGAGCACGTGCAATATCTCCTGCACCTGGAAAATCATCTCAATTACAATTAACTTCCTACTGTACTAACATTATACTGGTGCTGGCTGAGGGCTTCAACTGGGCTTGGAAAGGGGTAAAACTGGGTTTGGAAAGGGATAAAACTGGGCTTGGAAATGGATAAAACTGGGTCTGGAAATGGATAAAACTGGGTTTGGAAATTAAAAAATACTTAGAATGTTTATATTGGGGGGAAATATTCCTTAGAACCATATTATACACAATTAACCAAGAAATACCCAAAACAAGATTTCCTATGAGGAAATTGGCGCCCAGCATTGTGTACGCTCCCATATATAACTGTAGCCCCGGTCTTATTTTGCCTCCAGAGACCCCCTCTGTAGCGTGCCGAGCGATCGCGGGTGCCGCCGAAGGCAGCGACGGACCCGCCGGCACAACGCAAAGGTGGGGGCCGGAGCAGGGAGCGCTCCGAGTCCCCGGAGTCTCTGCGGCGTACCCGGCTAGTGGGGGCCACCATGACAGGTTGCGCGAGCGTGCGCATTGGTCGCGCAGGCGCAGTAAGGGTAGCGTACGCGGTCCCAATGCTAAAGAGGTCCTGAGTGTACTAAGATTCCCAGCAGCCTCTGGGGATTGCCCTTTCACCCACATCACGTGCAGCCGCCAGCAAATAGGGTTTTGCAGCTTCTCCTGTGGAGGAAGGCTACAATGTTGCGGGGACCACGTTTGGCAGTTGGAGCTGGGAGCAGGAAGGGGGAGGCAGGGTGTAGGGAGCAAGTGGCTCCTACACCAGGTAAGGTAGTTCCCCAGATTCCGGGCAGTCCCCAATCCCCACCAGGGTAGGGGGTAGGTACTGAGGGAGGGCCCATAGGTTAGGGACTCTGCCCTTAGGTGTGTGAGTGTGCAGTCTTGTCGGTGTCACGGCTGGTAGTGCTGTGAGCGCTGACAAGTAGGCACAGCGAGTGAGTGCAGTGGGTTGCTGCAGGTGGAGTGTGTGTGCAGTGTGTTGGCTGCAGAGGTTAGGCTGAGTTAGTCAGAGGGGACCCGGGTGGGTACCGAGAGGTAGTGTGGGTATAGGGGGTCAGTGACCCACCTGCATAGGATAGGCTACCCCACAGGCCCTAGGAGTTTCCCCTAAAGCAATTCAAGGTTGCTGTGCTGTATGGACGGCCTATAGTGCAGCGAGTGTCACGTTAGTTCACGGAGTCAGATAGGGACTCCATTGACGCTGCGCACCCGTGCAGAAGGTTGGGCGCTGCTCTTCGTTGCGGCTGCAGAGGCCATATTGGTGGGGTCTCCCCGGACTGTGGATCCTGGATGTCGGGCCGGAACTCAACGGATCCTTTACGAAGTAGTTGCAGATCTGAGTACTGGAGTGCTCGGCAGGTACTATATCATCAAGTGCACCAACACCGGTCATCAGCCGCTGATCCCGCCTTAGGCTAAACACTTTGTAGGAACACTGAGCGAGTGGTTACAAGACTGAGCCTATACCATATAGTACCGTACACGGACACGGTGTGGAGCACGCGGTAGCGGGACTGAGACAGTACTCCGTAAGAGGGGGCTAAGCCACTACCGTTATAAGGACAGTACCAGTTATTAGGATATGTGTTATTGCTAAGTTGCATGTTAGAGTGATAAGGTTGCCATGCATTATCATATTACATAAAGTTGGTTGCATCACGTGTGTGTATGTATTTCTTGCCCAGGGGAATCTCACATCACGGGGATCCTGGGTAAGTGGAGGCGCTGCGCTAAGTAAATGTATGAGTGTTACCCCAGGCTCCAAGCTAGCGGAGGCTCAGATCTCCTGGAGCCGCAGGTGTCGTACAGTGACCAGTAGTTCCTTTGGGAGGGTTCAGAAAAAGGGCTACATAACATTTACAGGAAGATAGCTCGGAAACGCACACACCCAGAAAGGGAGAAATCTCTGCACAGAACATAAAGTCTCAAGCTGTTTGGCTTCTCACTATGTTAAATAATTACCCCCATATTATACTGCAGGTCCCTGTATCTCATGTCTGTTCATGTTGGGCGCAGCAGTCTAGGAGGGAGCCATATACATATAGAATGTACGCTGCCCCTCCCTTAGCCCTTTATATAACCTTTAAGTAACACTTAGGTGTCCAGATTGGGAATGCAACCAATAAATAAATTGTTCTAATCTCTTTCGCTAGATTCTTAGCGAGACTCGTTAATGTTGAGATTATTCATGTAACACAGTTTCCCCCCACCCCCCCCAATTGCAGATAGAGTGCATGTGAGGGGAATCTATATGTATTACCAGGTGTGGTGCTTTACCTGTCAGGTTCACAGGAGGCCTGAACCTCCACCACTGAGAGCCTGGGGTGTATCCTCAGGAACGATACTCAAAATATATAGCGCCTCCACCTGTGTAGGGTTTTAAGGGTAGAATAATCCCCAACACAGGACCCGCATATTGTAACCACATACACCAAAGGTATATATTAACAGTTTACTATAGGGGCAGATAAACACACTACAACAATATACATCAACCATATGACAGTGTCCCTCTATAACTCTGACCTACTAGGGCCATAGACCCACACCCTATACCCAGGTGTCTCAAGAGTCTCAGAGTTCCAAGTCCCACCCCTAAGGCATGATCAGCGCCTGTGTGGTACCGGTAATGTTGGTGCACTTGGTGACTGTACCTGTCCGGGGCTCTTGCACCCGGGTACAGCAGAACAACTGAAGAGGACCCGTCTGCGTCCAGAACCGAAGACGCAGCAAGGTGTATGGTCTGAGAGAACGTGGTGTATGGTCTGAGAGAACGTGTCTGTCCTAAAACGCCACGTGTTTGCATATACCTGCACTGATGCTTTGAATACCAAGAGATCCTTGAATCACGGAGCTTCAAGGGATAGAGGAAGTACTCGGGGGATTCATGGTACCAGTGGACACGGAAGGGGTTAAAGCACAGATTGTCTCAACTGTACCCAGAAAGAGGCATTCCTGTAAGTAGGCACAGTCTACATTGGGATCTATAATGTGTAAAGGGAAGATATCAAGATCAGGAAAACTGCGCAATGGTGTGCCCCTTTTCATTTCAAGGTAGATTGGGATGTTGCAGCAGTGAAGAAAATCTTTGGACATCAACTTCATGATTTGGACTCTGTGGGATTTTCAAGAGACTGTTTATTTCCTATGGACACAGTGCAATTTTGAGCGCCAGGTATCCCTTTTTTCTTCACCGAAGACGCAGCGATGGCGTCCTCATCCAAATAGGAGGGTCTCCCTCTGGTGATCTCACCACACCGACAGTCTCTTATCTGTGGTGAGGTAGATCTGATCCCAGACCGCACTTGTCACACTGGTCACCTTGTCAGAGCCGTGTAGCGCACCCGCTGTGTGCCTGACTTAACTAACTGCTAAAGGGCAAAGTCCCTACTAGCAGGGGCCTTCCCTAAAGCAGCCACAAACTAGGATGAGTAGGGGCCGAGTTGGGGCCTAGGGGATTTTCTGGCATAGTGCAGGGGCCACTTGCTCCTTGCACCTACACACCCTCCCCTGACTGTGTCCCAGCTCCTACTACCCTCCCTTCCTCTGCGCGCCAAATGTATCTTTCTCCAGCAGGAGAATCCCGCCCTACCATTGGCTCCCTGGCGTCACCTGAGCTCCAGCCCCTGGGGCTGCTGGGAGTTGTAGTTCCCCATAGAGCCTTCTATCACTGGGGCCGTGTGCGCGATCTGTACTGCGCATACGCGAGTCTCCCAGTACCTGCACACACGTAATGGCCGCCGCAGCGCCCTAACTGCGCATATGTGAACTGGTGCTGGCCCTGCGCTATGGAGCGCCTCTACTGCCACTTCAACCTCTCAGTAATGGCTGCCGCAGCACATCTGCGCATGCCCGAGCCTATCGCCAACCGCAAGATGGCCGCCATGTCTTTTCTGCGCATGCACGAGCCTCCGCGCATGCGCGGACACAGTAAAGATGGCGGCGCCCTGCCTCCGACACCGCTGAAAGCCCTCGATGACACACTCACCCCCACAGCAGCCCCCACCCTGATGGAGGTAAGGAAGGGGGACCAGAATGACCGGGGAGCCAGAGGGGACCTGGCTACATTCATAAGAGCAAAACTTTTCTGGAAATTAAAATTATTTTTTGCTATTTTTTGCTTGGGAACTTTACCATGTTACTGACAAACCTTTTTTATGTTCTCTGAACCCTCCCGTCACTTTTCTGTAAAGCTGGAAACACGTTTTATTCTTACTGTAAATTCAGGAAAATAACTGATACAGCCCAAATAAAGGTTCGGTGCCAGAGATGTGATCTGAGAGATCCCAACAACAACATAGAAGAAACCCAGAAAGCAGACACCAGGACATTTGCATGTGCTTTGCACACACGTTTATTTTATCCCGGCTCTGCCCCATGTGCCAGTCAGATACTGAGGCACCAGGTGTAACGCTCATACATCAGAGAGGAAGAGCAGTAACACACGCAGAAGAGCAATATGCTGACTTGGGTTGATATATTGGTGGTAACCATCAGTATAATTCCCTGCATAGCAGGCACCATCTTAAACTTGTGTATCATGGCTGTGAGCTACAGAAACTGGAGAAATGATATCAGCCTGAATCTGTGTGATCTCATCCTACTTAGTATGGGACTGTCTAATTTAGCCCTGCTTTGTATACTGAATGCAGAGTTGTTCCTTTACCTGGTCCCATCTCACCTCCGGTTCTACGGTGAGATCCACTCAGCTCTGAATTTTCTTGAGATGTTCATAATTTGCTTAAACATCTGGCTCACTGGCTGGCTCTGTGTCTACTACTGCATCAAAATTTCCAACTTCATGCATCGTCTCTTCTTCCGAGTGAAGCTATGGGTTTCTTCTGTGTTGCCGAAGCTGCTGCTGATGTCAGCCGTGGGATCCTTTATTATAAGTGTCCCATGGCTGTGGACTTGCCGAAAAAACAGCACTTACAGTCTCACAGCCAACTGCAGTGCGGTCATTGAAACATCTGCTTTTTATATCTCTAACATAGTCATTGCGGCCATGCTAGGATGCTGTTTGCCCTTCCTGCTATCATTCATTGCTATTGGGCTCACACTGACTTCTCTCTGGGGACACGTCTGGAGGATGAAGCAGAAGACATCAGACTTCAGCATTCCCCGGTTACAGGTTCATTCCAGAGCAGCCAGGACCATGATACTGCTTGTTGTCCTCTCCATGGCTGCCTGCATGACACAGCTATACATCCTCTTCTTTCCTGATGTTCCGGAAAACATTTTTATGACAATCTGTTGGTACTCTCTCCTGTGCTACCCCGCAGCACAAGCCTTCCTCCTAATCCAGGGGAACACCAAGTTAAGGAGAGTGTGTCAGGGGTTCCTACACTGCATTAACCCAGTGAGAGCCCCATGAGACTGACTATGGACTTTTTTAGCTCATGTTCTAGAGGAGATCGGGTTCCGCGCTCATGTGCAGAGCAAAGTGCGACCTATTAATAAAGAAGTGTTTCCCGATTATTGCGACGCAGACTTATTTTGGGACTGAACACATTTTATGTAGCTGCTTTTGCGAGTCCTGTGGAAGTGGGATCCAGTCTCTGACTCCACGGTTCTGCCTGGATTTATTACTGTACTTTAGTTAATACTATGTGTAGCTGTCACATCCACATTAGTTTCTTCATCATGTAATGAGCCACTTACACTGCGGGTGTCTGTAACACAATAAATATACAACTGCTAGTAATAAATGTACTCCCTTGTTTGTGTTTATAGACAGGTAATTGTACAGAGGGAAGGTACCGATGTAACAGCAGAACCAGAGCAGGAGCTAATGTCTCTCACTCGCCCAGGACTGGGAATGTAGATAATATATCTAATTCCATACTGACAGGAAGGTGATGTCTGTCACATGTTTGACACCTCTGAAGAAGTCTGTGCTATCGGACGAAACGCGTAGGGTTTTCTCCTGTGCGCTCAGACTTTGTGAAGCAGTCAGCTCCCCTCCGCCGTAAGATCAGCTGCGCTGGTTTTCTGTGCCTTCCCGCTTGTGCGTCCTGCATTGCTGCTTACTACCACGGAGCCTTAAGATTCAGGTTCGGTGCGAGAGATGTGATCTGAGAGATCCCAACCACAACATCTAGAAGAAACCCAGAAAGGAGACACCAGGACATTTGCATGTGCTTTGCACACACGTTTATTTTATCCCGGCTCTGCCCCATGTGCCTGTCAGATACCGAGGCATCAGGTTTAACGCTCATACATCAGAGAGGAAGAGCAGAAGAGCAATATGCAGCCTTGGGTTCATATATTGGTGGTAACCTTCAGTATAAATCCCTGCATAGCAGGCACCATCTTCAACTCGTGTATCATGGCTGTGAGCTACAGAAACTGGAGAAAAGATACCAGCCTGAATCAGTGTAATCTAATCCTACTTAGTATGGGACTGTCTAATTTAGCCCTGCAGTGTATAATGAACACACAATCGTTCCTGCTCCTGCTCCAGTCTCACATCTGGTTCTACAGTGAGATCGGCTCATCTCTGATTTTTCTTGAGCTTTCCCTAATATTCTTAAACTTCTGGCTCACTGCCTGGCTCTGTGTCTACTACTGCATCAAAATTGCCAACTTCATGCATCGTCTCTTCTTCCGAGTGAAGCTATGGGTTTCTTCTGTGTTGCAGAAGCTGCTGCTGATGTCAGCCGTGGGATCCTTTATTATAAGTGTCCCATCACTGTGGACTTGTCGGCTAATAAATCCCCAGGAAAACAGCACTTACAGTCTCATAGCCAACTGCAGTGCGGTCAGTGAAACATCTGCTTTTAATATCTCTAAAATAATCATTGTGGCCGTGCCAGGATGCGGTTTGCCCTTCCTGCTATCCCTCATTTGTATTGGGCTCACACTGACTTCTCTCTGGGGACACGTCTGGAGGATGAAGCAGAAGACATCAGACTTCAGCATTCCCCGGTTAGAGGTTCATTCCAGAGCAGCCAGGACCATGATACTGCTTGTTGTCCTCTCCATGTCTTTCTGCATAACACAGATCTATTTCTTCATCACTCATGATGAGCCGAAAAATATTTTTATGAGAATATGTTGGTTCTTTAGCCTGTGCTACCCCACAGCACAAGCCTTCCTCCTAATCCAGGGGAACACCAAGTTAAGGAGAGTGTGTCAGGGTCTCCTACACTGCATTAACCCTTTGAGAGCCCCATGACACTGACCATGGACTTTTTAAAAGTCGTGTTCTAGAGGAGTTTGTGTTCTGAGCTCATGTGGAGAGAAAGCGTGATCTTTCGGTAAAGAAGTGTATCCCGTTTATTGCGACGCAGACTTATTTTGGGACTGAACACATTTTATGTAGCTGCTTTTGCGAGTCCTCTGGAAGTGGGATCCAGTCTCTGACCCCACGGTTCTGGCTGGATTTATTACTGTACTTTAGTTAATACTTTGTGTAGCTGTCACATCCACATTAGTTTCTTCATCATGTAATGAGCCACTTACACTGCGGGTGTCTGTAACACAATAAATATGCAACTACTAGTAAGAAATGTGCTCCCTTGTTTGTGTTTATAGACAGGTAATTGTACAGAGGGAAGGTACCGATGTAACAGCAGAACCAGAGCAGGAGATAATGTTTCTCACTCGCCCAGGACTGGGAATGTATATAATATATCTAATTCCATACTGACAGGAAGGTGCTGTCTGTCACATACATCTCGTCACAGGAAGTCTAAGGAACACACACACGGCACCAAATATATAATGCAACGTGAGGCTCAGTTTAGTTTTGTTTTTTACCTCCTTACACAATTGTCCAACTTTGTTACATATGAGATGCACCGTCTGTGCGTGGATCTCACTTCTCTTCCTTACCCCACAAAGTTCCTATTACACGACTTGCGCCCGTAATGTATAGGGTTTCTGTTTTACTCCTTTTTTATCATATAAACTCTGATCCTATACTGGGCCTCATGCAAGAAAACTCCGATAGAAAAAATCCCCACAATTTTGAAATCGCCATTTCTGACAGCGTTGCTATCACGGCACGCAGAAAGGCCTGAATATATATTTAATATAAAATGTATTACTAGTGTTATGGGATGGCGGTATCTCCTATGCATTGAAATGTCACGTGCGTCAAGACATTTCAATGCATTGGAGATACCGGCACCCCAAACGGGGCCTGTATCTCAGGAAGCAGGGGGTCCCTAGACCTGAAACCAATGCGGTTCTGCTCCAGAGACCCCCTGCTCATGTACACTATAATTAAAATGTATTTATCTATTAATTATTATTATTAATTATTTTTAATTATTATTAATATTATTATTAATTATTATTTATAAAAATGGGCTGAGGGCCTTAGTGAATCGCGCCGCCGGCTTCATTTTTTATCGGACGTGCTAATTTTTTTCAGCCTGGCGCGAAAGCTCGGAGCTTAGTGCATAGCCCCCTATAACACCAAACGGCTGGGGGATTAACACTTTCCTCTCACAGTCAGGGTCTTTGGCTTTGCCAGGTGCTCTATAAAGTTATTATAATAACAGCGTCTCCTCATATCACCCGATCCTGCTGGGAGTATTAATGTCATCTATCACATTTGAATCTTTCCAAATTCAGGACGCTAGGAGTCCTGAATTATAAATGATTAAATGCATCTTGGTGGTGGCAGTGCAATTGGTGTGTAGTGTTACCGTTTTGAGGGTGGGTGGGGGGGTAATTTTTAGTATCCTAGTGAGTAAGGCAACTGGCAGTATTAGGGGGGCAGTATTGAGGGGGAGGGTGATGGTAGGGGGAAGCCGGCCTTCATTAATAAAGTTGGAGCCCGGCTGGCTGCCCCTAAAACCGTTTGGCAAGGGCTTAGAGTGTCAGCTCTTGGGTCTAATATTGTACCTTACTGACTTTGGGAGTGGGAGTTTTAGGTGGGATTATTGGGTAAAAATGTGTTAAGATTTTGTGGAGGAGTTCGGGGGACAAAGTTACCACTAGTCCCGTAATTCCCCCGACACGCAGGCATGATTTGCGGGTGCGCGAGGTGATTATACCGGGGCTACACAGTGTCCCCCAGAATCCTGGTTTTTGAGCCCAAGTATCCCAGACCCATTTCGCTCACATGCATACGGTTCCACAAGTGATACAAGTTTATTAAAAGGGTGTTTTACTCTTTTATTCTGTATGTATTAATGTCTATACAGTCAGCACAGACATCGGAGCTCAAAGGCGAGAAAGGATGTCCAGAGGTGAGAAGACCGTTTGGTGAGTGGGGAAGGGCAAGGTACAAGGTCCAGAGAACAAAGGGCACCCCACTGGGGCACCTTCAGGACTGCCAGACCTGGTGGAGCCTGCCCAGTGGGTGGCAATGGGTTGGCTGGGGGAAGTTGCTGCTGGTAGGCGCATTTCCCATTGGCCGATTCATATTTCACACTCGCCGGGCTTTTCAGGCCTAAGCATTCCCCCTCCTTTGATTGGGTAAAGCCAGGCGGGCCTCCGGCTCGTGGTTGGCTTTTGAGAAAATCCCCACTCTCTGATTGGTCACCAGTCTGACTTCCATGCTAGAGTTCGCTCAGTGGAGTGTCTGTAAGGAGATGGCCCGATCCGAGAACAAGACAATGTAGCGGCTTGAGTCGGTGACGCACTGGCGGCTTTTCAAAGTTGCATTGTTGAGAATAGCAGAGCGACCGGCTTCTTTTTTGGAGAAAGTCTGTCTAGCAGAGACAAAAACAGAAGCGAGGACCAAGTTCTAAACGTATAACTTAGCGGTCCTTGTTGGGTATTCTCCAGGGAAGCTCGGGTCAGGGTAAGCCTTCCGAAACTGGCGGCTTTTCAAAGTTGCATTGTTGAGAATAGCAGAGCGACCGGCTTCTTTTTTGGAGAAAGTCTGTCTAGCAGAGACAAAAACAGAAGCGAGGACCAAGTTCTAAACGTATAACTTAGCGGTCCTTGTTGGGTATTCTCCAGGGAAGCTCGGGTCAGGGTAAGCCTTCCGAAACAGGCATCCTGCACCTATTTGAGGCATTTTCAATCCCAGACCCCCAGTAAGTGCGTATTCCTTCTGTATTTTGTATTTCATTGTGTGTACGCGGGTTTACCCGAATAAAAGTGCTGCTCTCCCGTGACAATGATATATTCCTACACCTGTAGTCTCCTTCTGTCACTCCGCCCTCTTCTTGCTGCAGTTCCTGTCGAACCCTCTCTTCATTACGTCCTTCAATCCCTTGGTATTTAAAATAAATAAAAGACAGGGTTTGCCGTGGTGGGCAAACATACAAAAAACAAACTCTCTCCCATCCCTTCCTAACTCACTTACCCTCCTGCTCACCCACACTGCCAGAGAGGAGAAAGGTCCAAGTGGTTACCCAACACACACAGTAGTCTAGGGTACAGAGCAACGCCAGCAACTTCCCATGGAAGAAAGGGAGATTACTACCTCAAACTATAACACCAAATGGCTCAGGCCGGGCAGCATGCTGGGGGTTAACCTTTTCCTGTCACAGTCAGGTTCTTTGGCTTTGCCAGGTGCTCTATAAAGTTACTATAATAACAGCGTCTCCTCATATCACCCGATCCTGCTGGGAGTATGAATGTCATCTATCACATTTGAATCTTTCCAAATGAAATGTTCTCTTCATCAAAGTTATTTGGAAATGCAAATGAAAGTCACAGAGCTGCCACCTCCGGGTAACGTTATACTGGTGCTGGCTGAGGCCTTCAACTGGGCTTGGAAATGGATAAAACTGGGTGTGGAAATGGGTAAAACTGCTTTTGGAAGTCGGAAAATTCTCAAACAAAGCACTTAAAATTATATCCAGTTTATATAATTGGAAATTCCCCCTTTACAAACCATATTATACACAATTAATCAAGAAACAACCAAATCAGTATTTCCTATGAATAAAATGGCGGCCAGCATTGTGTACTCTCCCACATATAACATTTACAGGAAGATAGCTCGGGAACGCACACACCCAGAAAGGGAGAAATCTCTGCACAGAACATAAAGTCTCCGGCTGTTTGGCTTCTCACTGTGTTATATAATTACCATATTGTACTGCAGGTCCCTGTATCTCATGTCTGTTCATGTTGGGTGCAGCAGTCTAGGAGAGAGTCATATACATATAGAATGTACGTTGCTCCTCTCTTAGCCCTGTATATAACATTTAGGTAACACTTAGGTGTCCAGATTGGGAAAGTGACCCAGAAATAAACTGTTTTAATCTTGTCAAAGCGTAGAAATAAAATCAATGAGTCAAGGGTTCAAAAAAGTAACAACATGAGTTTATCTGTACCAAGGCACAATTGAGAGAAAATAATTCCAACAAGGAACTCAGGCCTCTGAAGACATATTGCTTAGTATCACATTATATACATTTCAAAATGAGTAATACACCCCTTAAGGGGGCTGGCTTAGAGATAAATGATAATATGATGACATGCAAAAATACATATTGGTTGATACCTAAATATGCTGCATACGATATATTCTTTTTTTTTTTTTTTTTTCCAAACAGTTTTATTAGGCATTCATATAAACATACAGTGGCTTAGTTCATATAAGCCTAACATTTTTGAATCCGCAGATTTTTTTGGGAAAAAACAGTTAGGCAACCGCCGTTGCCCGTAGGAAAAGGGAGGGGGGCCTTCGAAGAGGGAAGGCAGAGGGGGGGGACTGAGGAGGTAAAGAAGGGGGGGGGGGACGGTAGAGAGGGGGGGAGGGGTAGGAAGGGGGGGGAAGACCCATCTGACTGATTAGGGGAATGGCCTCTAGGGTTGTGCTCGAGCACCTATGGTGGGGTGACCAGGGTCTGGTTCGTTTGGTGTGGTTGTCTGGTCCTATTGTGGGAGATCCAGGGATCCCAGATATCCTCGTGTGCAGGCAGTTTTTGTCGGACAATGGCTGTGAGCCTCTCCATAGTCATTACCTCTTCTACTCTTTTCCTAATTGTTCCTAGTGCTGGCGTAGTTGTCTTCCTCCAGGAGGCCGCAATACAGCATCGAGCCGCGGTAAGAATGAAGGAGATCAATTTCCTGACTGGCCGGACAATGTCCTTCAATGGTGCAGCCAGCAGGTAGGTCAGTGGTTCGATAGGCACTTCTAGGTCGGTGACCTCTTTTATTAAAATTTGGACCTTGGCCCAGTACTTAATAATTTCTGGACAGGTCCACCAGATATGGACCATGTCCCCTCTATGACCACAGCCTCTCCAACATTGATCTGAAGCCAGAGGGTAGATTTGGTTTAATCGTGCTGGGGTAAGATACCAGCCAAACATAATTTTGTAGATATTTTCCTTTATTGTAGTGCATAGGGAGGTCTCCGAGGCTGTCTCCCAGATTTCTTCCCAAGTCTCTCTGCCTATAACAGTGTTCAGGTCAGCTGCCCATTTGAGCATATAGTCATGTTCTTTTGGGGTTGAGGAACGCTCTAGAGCCCCGTATATATCAGAGATTAGACCCTTCTGGTGGGTCTTTGTCTCGCAAAGAAGCTCAAATGATGTGAGAGTGGGGTATTCTGGGAGAGGACATGTTGTCCTAATAAAGTTTCTAATTTGGAGATATTTAAATGTGTCCAATTCTTTAATTTTATATTTGGTCCTTACCTCTTGGAAGCTCAGAAGCCTCCCCAGGCTCAGAAGATCCGCAATCGCCTCTATACCCCTTGTGCTGTATTGTTCGAACAGTTTAGATCCACATCCCGGGGGGAACTTTGGATTGTTGAGAATGGGGGTCAATTGGGAGCTTTTGGTAGTAAGGCCATGTTTGTATTTACAACGAGACCAGACGTCCCATGTGAAACGGGAGGCCTGAAGTATCAGGTTGTGTGTATGACCCTCTCCTCTGTCCAGGCTCCAGAGGCAGGCTTGCAGAGAAGGCATTTTGGCACATTGAGTCTCTATCTCTACCCAACTACAACGGGTCGGGTCAGAATTCCACATCACCACCTGCTTGAGCTGTGCAGCTAGGTAATATCTGTGTAGGTCCGGAACCCCCAGACCTCCCCTAGATCTTGCAGCCATCAGGACCGACCTGGCGACTCGGGGTCTTTTGCCCTGCCAAATGAATTGAAATATTCTGTTTTGCATGTTTTTAAGATCAGTGCCTGGGACGTGGATCGGGAGTGTTTGAAAGAGGTATAACATTCTTGGGAGTATATTCATCTTAACGGAAGTCATTCGACCGATCCACGAGATCTGGTAACCTGCCCACTGATCTAGATCCTTTTTGATCTTATCCCATAAACGCGGGTAGTTATCCCGGTAAAGATCCCGATAGTGCCTTGATACATTTACTCCCAGATATTTAATGTATGCAGGGCACCATCTGTAGCTGAAATTGGTTTTGAGGAGGAGAACTTCGGGATCCGGGAGACTAAGATTTAGGGCCTCTGATTTGTCGCTGTTTATCTTATATCCTGATACGCTGCCAAACTCCGTCAATTCCCTCTGGAGGTTAGGGAGGGAAGTTAGAGGTTTTGTCAGGGTAAGGATGATATCATCAGCGAATAGGGAAATTTTGTATTGTGAGTTGTCGATCGGGATTCCCTGGATGTTCGGGTTTCCTCTAATTTTAGACGCCAATGGTTCAATCGTGAGGGCGAAGAGGAGGGGAGATAGGGGGCATCCTTGACGGGTACCGTTCTGGATTAGGAATCGTTCCGAGCCTCCGCCCGAGAGGCGCACCGAGGCTGAGGGATTCTGGTAAAGTGCTTGAACGCCCTTTAGAAACGAGTCTCTGAAGCCGAACTTAATCAATGTCTGGTTTAGAAATAGCCAATCAATCCTGTCAAATGCCTTCTCTGCATCTAGGCTCAGCAACATTGCCTTTGAGCCTGAAAGGTGGGCATGATCTACCAAGTTTATAATTTTGCGTGTATTGTCTGAGGCCTGACGACCCAGGACAAACCCGACCTGATCCTTATGTATTAATCTCGGGAGGATGGGATTAAGTCTGTTCGCCAAAATTTTACTGTATAGTTTAAGGTCGTTGTTCAACAATGAGATTGGTCTATAACTGCCACATTGGGTGGGATCCTTCCCATCCTTTAGTATTATTGCCAAATTTGCGGACGACATTGTGGATGGGATAGGGCTCCCTTCTAGAAATGAGTTGAACAAACTTAATAGATGTTTGGACAGAATGGGGAAGAATTTTTTGTAGTATGCATTCGTGAAGCCATCAGGGCCCGGCGCCTTAGAATTTTTTGAGGCTCTAACGGCCATTTCTAATTCGTCTAGCGTGATTTTCGCATTAAGGTAGGTATTTTCTTCCTCTGTTAATGAAGGAAGGTCGCATTCGGCTAGGTAACCGGCGGCTAAAGCCGTATCCGCCTCTTTAGTGTGTGCAGAGTGGGCTCTTAGGTTATATAGTTTAGTGTAAAATTTGGTAAATTCCTCTGCTATCTTTTTTTCATTGTATTGGAGTTCACCAGAATTATTCCTGATTGCCGTGATTTGCGATCTTTTCTGTATTCCTCTTAATTTGCTGGCAAGAAGTCTATCGGCCTTGTTCCCTTTATCATAATACCGCTGACCCGTCCATCTAAGAGCTTTTTCTACACTTTCTAATTGGATGGTCCTTAAATCGTTTCGAGCAATTGTCAACTGTTTATAAATTCTCCGGGAGGGGTTATTTTTATGCTGTTGCTCTAAGTCGATTATTTTGGTTGTGAGCTCTTTAGTTAATTTGAGTTTAGATTTCTTCCGGTGGGAGGCAATCGAGATAAGATTTCCTCGAATTGTCGCCTTATGGGCTTCCCACAGGCTTGCTGGAGAGGTTACTGAGCCTTTGTTTATTCTGAAGTATTCCTTAAGGGATTTTTTGAGTTCCATCACTGTCCCGGAGTGGTTCAGTAAGGAATCATTGAGTTTCCAGCAGTATGAGATAGTTTTCCCAAAGGGGATGGACAGGGTCATGGTGATGGGAGCATGATCCGACCATGTAATTGGGCCGATATCTGTGTCAGTGGTGGCCTCTAGGACGTTCTTGGAAGCAAGAAAGTAGTCAATACGGGAGTAAGACTGGTGAGGCGCAGAGTAAAAAGTATAATCTCTTTGTCCCTGATGCTGTGTTCGCCAAATGTCTACCAGAGAAAAGTCCCCGATGATGTCCTTGAATTTTTTCCCCAGTCTTTGTGACTGAGTAGAGTGTTGTCGACCTGGGTGGCTCGATTTGTCTTCCTTAGGGTTGAGAGCCATGTTTAAATCCCCTGCAATGAGTATTGAGGATAGATATTGTGGGTCAATTTCTTCCAGAACCTTTTTAAGAAATTCTGTCTGGTTTTCGTTGGGGGCGTATAGGTTAATAAGGGCGATTGACGTGCCGGATAGTGAGCCATAGACTACAATGAATCTCCCCTCTGGGTCTGCCTGGGTTTTGGTTAGATTAAATGGGGTGCCCTGTCGGAACAGAATGGCAACCCCTCTACGCTTGCTGCTGAAGGATGAGAAATAACTCATTGGATATGCATGCTGAAATATTTTAGGCGGCTCTTGTGACGTAAAATGCGTCTCCTGGAGGAAAACAACGTCCCCTCCTGTTTTCTTTATCTCTTGGAGGGCCAGGCGGCGTTTTCGATTATTGTGGAGACCCTTTACGTTGAGGGAAACAATTTTTAGTGTTTTTTGATGGGACATAGTAATCGCTCAGCTAAGTTTGCGTGTGTTGTCGCTGGTGGGGTATTGGGGAGTACAGTCAGAATGGGCTTGGGGGAGGTGGGTCGGGAAGGGGGCCGCTGGGACAGTAACAGCGGCTGAAAAAGGGAGGAAAAATGACCCTAATGGGGTCTGAAAGTATTTGACCGGTCTTAGGTGAAGAACCGGTTAGTGGGTGTAAGACCCTTGGGGGCGGGTCGTAGAACGTACACCAGTGAAGACGGGCCGGGTGGAGACCCAGAAAGTTCTGCGACTTCCACTTCCACCGGCTTCCTCGTCGTCCGGGTCGTCTTTGTTTTTTTTTTTTTTTTTTTAAGGGAGGGGGGGTTGAGGCCTCAGTTTGAGCCCTCTGTCAGTGGGGCCTACTCGAAAATGATGTTCTATACCTGAGGTGCTTAGCGTCTGATGGAGGGAAGAGAGGGTGTATGAGAGGGGTCCCTGTTCCGTTGGTGTGAGGGGGGGAGGGTTTGGGGGTGGATGTAAAGGGGGGGGAGTGGGTCCGGGGGGAAAAAAAAAAAAAAATAAGGGTAGGGGGGAGTGAAGCAAAAAAAATAAATAAAAAGGGGGAGGGGGGGGGGGAGTAGAGGGACTGGTGCGATATCGGGACATCTTCCCTTTTGAGGGGGACCTGGGAGGGGGTGAGGGTGGGGGGGGTCCCTGGGGGCGAGAGGAATAGGGGATGGGGAGGGGGGGGGGTACAGGATGAAGCCGTGAACCTTCAGCGTTGTGCTGGGATCACAATTCACAATTTGCACATTATGCATTTAACTTTGTGTAGGTGGTGAGCGGCCTCGTGTGGTAGTCCTAAGTACTGCGCCTGTCATGGCCATAGTCATGCCCGTGCATGATCAGGCAGGTGCAAGGGTGAGTGGGGTATCTCAGGGGGACGGGGTTTGGAAGGGGACAGGGAGAGGAAGGGGAGGGGTACATGGGGAGCAGAGGAGGGTGGGGACACAGGGAAGGGAAGGGGAGGGGGTTGGGGTACAAGTTCATACATTCCACCTTAGGCCTTATGCACAAATTACATTTTGCAATGTTAGTACCAGGCCTGCGCTGTGGCCCAAGTGTTATGCGACCTCATGTGATGAGCCTGTGAGCAGCACGGATCAGGTCCAACTTTGTGAACTTAATCGGGCAGCTTGGGACGTAGGTGAGTGGTACTCCCCTGAGGGGGCTAGGGGAGGGGGGGGTGGGTGCGGGCAAGGGTGGGGAGGGGGTAGGGAGGGCGGGGGTGTGTGGGGTAACCTCATGTGTTGGGGGGGGGGGCAAGGCAGTGATAGTGTGGGGGTAGGGTGGGGGGGGATAGGGTGGGGAGTAGGGGAGGGGACGGGGCGATAAGGGGGAGAGGGGAGGGGGGTGGGGCCTCTTTGGTGGGGCAATGGGAGGGGGGGTGTAGGGGAGGAAGGCAGGGGATAAGGGGAAGGAGAGGTAGCTGGGGGAGGGATATGGGGTAGGGGGGGGAGGATAGTGGGGGGGTACAAGTTTATACATTCCGCCTTAGGCAATATACACAATTTTCATTTTGCAGTGTTAATTCCAGACCTTCGCTGTGGCCCAAGTGGTATACAGCCCCATGCGATGATCCTGTGAGCGACGCGGTGCGGGACCATCTTCGTGACCGTACTCGTGCAACCTGGAACGCCGGTGAGTAGATCTGCCCTGAGGGGGCTAGGGGGGGCGTGGGTGGGGGCAAGGGTGGGGAGGGGGTAAGGAGGGCAGGGGTGTGAGGGGAACAGCTCCCGTGTGGGGGGGGGCCAGGCAGTGGGGGTGTGGGAATGAGGTGGGGGGGGGTAGGGTGGGGGGGGGATCGGGTGGGGGGTGGGGAGGGAAGGGGTGGGGAAGGGGAGGGTGAGGGGGAGGGAGTGGGGGGGGGAAGGGTCACTTCAATCGCTGCGCCTGAAGCATTTTATAAGGGGGGAACCTTCGTTGCTATAGGCACCTGGCAGTGACAGAACTACAGGGTTAGTGGACCCTTTTCTGTCGGATCAGGTGAGAGTTAGTGTCATGTCCTTGAGAGCTGGTGAGTGTCACCAGGTTGTGGCTGGGCTGCCTCATTCTCTCCTGGGGGGCTAGGGGGGTGGGGGGGGGCAAGACGGGGAATAGTGGGGTAGGGGAGGGAGGGGAGATGGGGTGGGGGGGGTTAGCAAGGAAGAGGGGGGGGCGGGGGGGTAAGAGGGGGGAGGTGAAGTCAGTATTAGGTAGGGGGGAAGGGTTAGGGGGGGTTGGTGTTAAGGGAGGGGGGGTGAGAGGGAGGGTGAGAGGGGGGGTGAGAAGGGGGGCGGGTGAGAAGGGGGGCGGGTAGGAGGGGGGGAGGAGGGGGGTGAGTGGTGAGAGGAGGGAGGGGTGAGGGAATGCCTTTTAAGTGCAGTGTGGGTCCTTCTAACTTTGAGGGCGCGACCGCTGAGCCAATTAAGGCCAGCCGCCAAACTTGGGATTTTGGACACTGCTGTTAACGGGGAAAACCAGGGATAACATAGGGGGAACTGTGTTACAGACCCTCCTTGAGCGCCTCGCAGCCCAGAGCGATCGGGGAGTCCTGGAGCGTCTGACCCTCCGCGGAGGGGAGGGGAGTCAAGATCCCTTAGGGCCGTCGGGGGCTGGGGTGTCCGCAAAGCCTCTTGACCCCCCCTCGGCCGAGGGGGGGGAACCTGTGCGCTATCCGGAAGCCGGGCTGCAGCATCGACTCCTCTGGCGCTCGGCACTCGATGACTCTGGTCTGGATCGACGGATCGGGGGCCCCGTGATGCGGAGAGTAGAGTCTGGATGTCGCGCGCGGTGGTGACGTCTGCTTCGTCTCGACCTCGTCCAGGGAGCCTCGTGGTGTTCCGCAGCGGAATGGAGATGTGACAGACGCCATCTTTGGGGAATCCGTTGCGCGCAGGGTTGATTCATCTCCTCGTTCTCCTGCGGTTTGGTGGATGGCTCCTTCAGGGTGTCGTCGGGAATGAAGTCGGTCGTCTCTCTGGATGCTGGTAGGAGTCTCTGGTGAGAGGTTAGTGGTGTAGCTTCGTTTGACAGGGGCCCGCAGTGGGGATCCTCCCGACGCCATTTTAGGTGGTGTTAGGGGGAAGAGCGGTGATCTCCCGGGAGGGTCTCTCTGGGTGCTGGGTCATCTCTCTCTGGACTGTCGCTGTTCTGCAATGCGCTCGGAAGCTCTAACCGGGTGGTCCTCACGTTCCCTGGGTCTGTTGTCGGGCTGGTAATCATGTTGGAAGGGTGCCACAGGGAGGCCCAGGGTTCTGGCCAGGGATTCCATATCTTCAGGCTGGCGGATGGTCAGGAACTTTCCTTTATGGGGGATAACCAGCTTGAAGGGGAAGCCCCATTTGTACTTTATTCTGTTTTCTCGTAGGAGGAGTGTCAGGGGACGCATCGCTTTCCGTCTGTCTACGGTCAGTTTAGAAAGGTCATTATATACCTGCAGAGGCTCATTCTGGAACATGATCGTGTCCTTGTCCCTGCAGGCTCCAATCAGCTTATCTTTGGTTGAAAAACTGTGGAGACGCACGATCACGTCCCGCTTACGGTTTGGGTCTTCTGAACGTGGGCCCAGTGCCCTGTGAGCCCTGTCTATTTCGAGGTCCCTTGGGTCAAGATCAGGTGAGATTGCAAGGAAAAAATCCGTCAGATATGCCCTGAGCTGGGAGGGTATTATCGCCTCAGGGATACCGCGGATCCGCAGGTTTTGCCTGCGGTCCCGGTTCTCCTGGTCCTCCAGACCATCCCGGAGGGAGTGGATCTCCTGGCCCAAGCGGATTATCTCCTCGTCCGCTTCCGATTGATGGTGAAGGGCTTCATCCAGCCTGGCTTCCAGGGTTGAGGTTCTCTCCTGCAGGCCCTGAATATCATGCTTTATCTCAGCCACTGCCTCTTTGATGTTTGTCTCCAGTGATTTTTGGAGTTTAGCATGGAGCTCTTCTAAAAACTCCTTTGTGATTCTGCCATCTGGCGAGGGGGGAGTCTCAGCGGGGCTCACCGGGCTAGTGAGGCCTTGTGTGCCTCGTGCACCTGATGTCTGGGGGCCATCTTGCCTCCTGCTTCCCACTTCAGCAGTTTGTTTAGCAGGGGTAAAGAACCTTCCAACCCCCTGGGGCTGCTGATTTTTTCCCCTGTTCGCCATCCCTGCAGATTCAGGGAGGGATTGTATGCAATTTAAGGTGTTTTTGGCCGGGTGGAAAGGTATAAATTCAACGATTATACAGAGGGGTCTCCAGAGCTCTCCCTTTACCCGACTGTCCTGGTTGACGTCATAGACACGCCCCCATACGATATATTCTTATCGATAATTTACCATAATGTGGGCCTCTTAACATTGTGACATAAGAGAGTTACTGTGTCCAGCCCTGTATGTATGCCAAAATGGAGGTGATGATAGCCACACACATTATCTCAATCTTCACAGTCCTCTATTTTTATTCTTGAAAACAAAGTCTTTTAAGGATAATTCAGATAAAACGCAGAAGCGTTGCACTGGCCTGGAGGGCCCCAATTTGCATGGTTTTGATAGTTCTGGAAACACACAGAGCTGCTGGCTATCATATCAGCCAGGTTGGTCTTTCTGCCATCATCTTCATCTGTATTCCATTGAGGAGGACTGACTTTTCCTTCTGAAATTGCATCTTCCGTAGTGTCGTCTGTGATCAGTGGCATGGCATGGCCTGGGTAGAGGGTGTTACACACCTTTGCAGTATGGATTTACTGCACATGACACAGTCATACAAAAACAATCAGAACTGCAAGCACACAGACAAATCCATTCATCAGTTTCGCTTCTAGAAAAACCAACCAACTTGGTAATTCCTAACAAAACCCACCTCTTATCTCCACCTTTCCTTAATCTCTCCTGTATCTCTGCGATCTTCTCTAGCTCATGCTCAATCTTACCACTTTGATCTCGAATAAAAACACAACATTGCTCTTAAACTAGGGCACACACGCTAAAATATAGTCCAGAGCCATTCTATTCTGTAGGGCCATTAATCTAATCTGTACCTGTTCGTGGTTGAGTAAATTAATAAATTAATTAATTTTTTTATATTTTTTTTTACCCGGAAGTAATACATTGAAAGTTACCTCTCGTTTTCAAGTATGTCCTGGGCACAGAGTAAAACAAATAATACATGGTTACAAGTACAGTTACATAAATGAACAAGGTATACATTATATACAAGACATTGCATGCACAGTTAAAGAAAATATATATTATGAGCGTATGAAACAGTTACAGACCAGATTAAAGTGTGAGACAGCCTTAGATTTGAAAGAACTTAAGCTGGTGGTGGATATGAGAGTCTCTGGTAGGTTGTTCCAGTTTTGGGGTGCACGGAAGGAGAAGGAGGAGGAGCGGCCGGATACTTTGTTGAGCCTTGGGACCATGAATAGTCTTTTGGAGTCTGATCTCAGGTGATAGGTGCTGCAAGTGGTAGGGGTGAGGAGCTTGTTCAGGTAGCTGGGTAGCTTGCCCATGAAGAATTTAAAGGCAAGACAGGAAAGGTGAACTTTGCGCCTAGACTCTAGTGATGACCAATCTAGTTCTTTGAGCATTTCGCAGTGATGTGTATTGTAGTTGCATTGGAGAACAAAACGACAAATTGAATTGTAGAGGGTGTCAAGTTTGCTAAGGTGGGTTTGAGGAGCCGAGCCGTATACTATGTCTCCATTGTCAATAATTGGCATTAGCATCTGCTGTGCGATACGCTTTCTGACCAGGAGACTTAGGGAGGATTTGTTCCTGTAAAGTACCCCTAGTTTGGCATAGGTCTTGGTTGTCAGGGTATCAATGTGCATCCCGAATGTTAAGTGGGAGTCAAACCATAAGCCCAGGTATTTAAAACTAGTGACAGGTGTTAGGGTGGTGTTAGCATTGGTTCTAATAGGAAGCTCAGTCACTGGAAGCTTTACAAATTTAGTCTTGGTCCCAAATACCATTGTTACAGTCTTGTCAGTGTTTAAAAACAGTTTGTTTTGGGAAATCCAGTTTTCGAGTCTCAAAAAGTCAGACTGAAGTATGTGTTGAAGGTCAGAGAGGCTATGGCTGTGTGCATATAGGATTGTGTCATCTGCATACATGTGTATTGAGGCTTCCTTACAATCTGTGGAAAGATCATTAATGAACACTGAGAAGAGTAGGGGCCCCAGAACAGAGCCTTGCGGGACACCACAGGTGATATCCAGGGGATTGGAGTTAGAGCCTGAGATGGACACATGTTGGGATCTTCCTGATAGGTAGGACTGAAACCAGTTTAAAGCATGTTTCCCTATTCCAGAGCTCTGGAGTTTGTTAAGCAGGATAGCATGATCAACTGTGTCAAAAGCCTTTGCAAAATCTAGGAATACTGCACCAGTGAGTTGTCCCCGTTCCATTCCACACTGGATTTCATTGCAAACTTTTAGCAGGGTAGTTACAGTGGAGTGTTTGGGACAAAACCCAGACTGGAATTGGCTAGGGAAATTTGTCTTGGTGTAGAAATCACTTAATTGGGAGTGGACACATTTTTCCATAACTTTGGATAGAATTGGGAGAAGTGAGATTGGCCTGTAGTTTGAGACAGTGTTTTTGTCCCCACTTTTGAAGATTGGGACAACTCTGGCAGTTTTCCAGGTCTTAGGGATATGGCCTGCAGACAGGATAGAGTTGACTATGGACGCAATTGGTTTGGCAATGGCTGGGGCACCAAGTCGTAGGAACCTAGATTGTAGTAAGTCGGGTCCACATTGGCTGCTTAGTTTTAGTTTGAGGAGCGCTTGTGTAATCTCCTCTTCAGATACTGGGCTAAATTGAAAATTGTGGGCAGTGTTGGGAGGGGGTGGGACTGTAGGGATACTCCCAGGATGAGATTCATGTTTGGGGTTTGTGCTGCGTTTCGCTAATAAGTTAGTGGCACACCCCACAAGGTAATCATTGAATGCATTTGCAATGTCAGTGGGGTTTGTCAGAGTAATATCCCCCTTAGTGATATTACTTGGTTGTTGATGGTTAGGAGGCTGGAATATATTGTTGATAACCTTCCAGAAGTTAGCTGGGTTTGATGTATTTTGGTGGAGATTGTCAGAGTAATATTGTGCTTTTGCATGCCTTGTTTGCTTTGTGCACATGTTCCGCATGCATCTGTAGTGATTGAGATCCTTGGTAGTGCCAGTTACTTTGTAGCTTTTCCACAAGGTATCCCTGAGCTGGTAGAGTGCTATAAGGTCAGGTGTAACCCATGGAAGGTGGGCCCCCCGTACCCTTATTTTGCGTAGTGGAGCATGGGTATCGCAGAGTTTTAAGAACTCGGATTGGAAATAGTCGAGCGCAGAATCGGAGTCGGGAATTAAATCGATTCTGTGCCATGGGCAGTTGGTAAGGTCATCCAGAAACTGTTGTGGGTTAAAGTTTTTAAATGTTCTAGTGAGGAGAACTTTAGGGCTTGAATGGGGTGGTTTAATTTTCCTTTCACAGTACACTATTGGTGGATGTTTGAACTGGGGCGCTCCCTGGGATGTGTGGCTAGAAAATGCTACAACGCCTGTAATATATTAAAGTATTAAAAAATTTAAAAATTGTGTTTGTGGTGTAAAAGAGTATAAAAATATATACTGGCCCTTTTGATGTTTTTTTTGGCTGCTGCTTGACCTTGAAGAAGGGAACCCCGTGTCCTTCTTAATGTGGCAATGGGAGTATGAAGACGGTCAACGCAAAACTCATGGACCTCACGATGTTGATGGAACAGGATGAAGTTGAATAAAAATTGAATAAAAAATGGAATAAAACACAGTATTAATGCATGACATCCACATGTGTGGGGGATGGGAGGGGGGGGGGTGTGAGTGGAGGATATGATGGAATAGGTGATAGTGGATTTCCACTATATATACAATCAATGAAACATAAACATATAGTTTCAGTGACTCAAACGGGCTTGTGTGAGACTTCACCCTCAACGCAGACTGTAGGTGGTAAATGCAGACTCCTATGGTGGAGTCACAATAAACATAAAACTCACACGGCCTAATGTGAGTTCTTGCCCTCAGAGGGTGATGTCAGCCTGTATAGGTGATGTGGAATCGTCTCAGCAAAGTATCCCCCAATAGGTGTGGTGTGTGAGTGGCTCCTCTCCCCGTTGCCCATAGACCAAAGATGTGTGCAAAACCAGGGTTAGCAATATAACAGGTCTTTATTGGTAACAGTTAAAACATGAACATAAACATAAACAAGCATAAACGTTGTAAAAACATAAACGTTATAAAACATGGTGAATAAACAGAAAGCACACTCACACTGAATTGCAACTCTTGTTGCCCAGCATCAGCCGCGTGGTTAGATCCTGTAAGATCTCCTCCTCCGTTGTTGCTCTCACTGGCGCATCCGACAGTGGAACCGGAAGAGAGGATCTACACCGGATGTCGGCTGGGTCCCTCTCTCAATGAGATGCCGGACGCGGCAGTGAGAGCCAGTGAGAGCAACAACGGAGGAGGAGATCTTACAGGATCTAACCACGCGGCTGATGCTGGGCAACAAGAGTTGCAATTCAGTGTGAGTGTGCTTTCTGTTTATTCACCTTGTTTTATAACGTTTATGTTTTTACAACGTTTATGCTTGTTCATGTTTATGTTCATGTTTTAACTGTTACCAATAAAGACCTGTTATATTGCTAACCCTGGTTTTGCACACATTTTTTGGTCTATGGGCAACGGGGAGAGGAGCCACTCACACACTACACCTAATGGGGGATATTTTGCTGAGACGATTCCACATCACCTATACAGGCTGACATCACCCTCTGAGGGCAAGAACTCACATTAGGCCGTGTGAGTTTTATGTTTATTGTGACTCCACCATAGGAGTCTGCATTTACCACCTACAGTCTGCGTTGAGGGCTAAGTCTCACACAAGCCCGTGTGAGTCACTGAAACTATATGTTTATGTTTCATTGATTGTATATATAGTGGAAATCCACTATCACCTATTCCATCATATCCTCCACTCACACCCCCCCCCCTCCCATCCCCCACACATGTGGATGTCATGCATTAATACTGTGTTTTATTCCATTTTTTATTCAATTTTTATTCAACTTCATCCTGTTCCATCAACATCGTGAGGTCCATGAGTTTTGCGCTGACTGTCTTCATACTCTCACAGTACACTATTGCATGGTCACTGAAAATATCAGGAAGGATGCCAGAGGATTGGATTCTGCTGGGGTTTGAGGAGAGAATCCAGTCTAGCGAGGAATGGTTATGCGATTTCAGGTTTATCCGTGTGGGTTGGGAAATGAGTGGCGATAGGTTAAGTGACTTGAGTTGTATCTGGATTTTGTGGTTTTTAGGGTCAAGCCAATTGAAGTTGAAATCCCCAAGAACTAGCAGCTCACTCTTCTCATTTAGAGAGGAAATGGAGCCAAGAAATTGGGTGATATCAGTCAAGGATTGTAGAGGGGCTTTAGGGGGGCGGTAGATGCCAGCAAGCAAGATGGGCCTAGAGAAGGGGAGGCAGATTTTGCCAACTAGAGTTTCAAAAGAGGGTGGACTTGATGGGCAATTTAACAGTGTAAATTGTAAGGTGTCTGCAATATAAAATAACACCCCTCCTCCTCTCTTTGACCTATCTCTCCTAAAAATGGAGTATCCCTGAATGGCAATATTTGAATCAGGGGTTTTAGGGGATAGCCATGTTTCTGTAAGAACGATGGTTTTGGGTTTATGCATAAGGCACCATGCCCTTAGTTCATCCAGTTTGGGCAGCAGGCTCCGGATGTTTATATGGGCGACAGATAGCCCTTTTTGGAATTTAAAGGTGGAATTCTCAGGGGCATGGGACGGGGCTGAAATGGGAGGACCTGGGTTAGTTTCAATATCACCTGCTAAAGAGAGTAATAGTATGAGTAGAAATTTGGGTAGTTGTTTGCAAGTTGTAAATTAGTGGTGTTTTCCATTAGAGTGAGCAGTGGTGGGTGTGCTGGTTTTTAGTGTTCTCCACCAACATTCAGTAGATAGTGCAAGGCTTTTGAGTAGTCCAGGGTGTATGGTGATGTTGGGTGTGGGCAAGGATGGAGGAGTTTGTAGTGGATAGAGGGAGTAACATCTCCATGAGAACAGGAGAAAGAAAAAAGTTAAAATACATAGCAGGTTCATGATGCCAGAGGTAGGCAGTGCTGCAAGGAGCTGTTGTGCGCAGAGTGAGTGTGAGCAGACTAACAGCAGGTGTGTGCCTGTTCGTTGTCAAATGTTTAGCTGTATTGCAATGCTAGAGTCAGTTCAGGGTTTCAGTGTATTGTGCAGTCAGTTTTGGGAGAGACTGCAGTAAATAAGTTGTAAAGGGGTGGGGGGTTGAAATAGGCAGGTTAGCAAGCATGGGATCATAGTGTGATCTGAATAGCTTACCGTTTGTTGTCTTGCGTAAAAGAGTTTGCAGTAGATCCAGTCCCCAGTCACCTCTAGTCAAACTGTAGTCTAACTGTATTTATCACTTAAAAACCTCACTTTAAATGCCTCACTATCTAATGCCAATTGCAGTTCCTGCAGATTGCAGGAGAGGTGTTTGTTATATACAGCTAAAACAGTCACATGACCCTCCCCCTCCCCAATCAGTCAGCTTGTTCCATTTGGTCAATTAACAGCACAGAGTTAAGAGGATAAAAAAAACTTTTTAAATTCAAACATACTAACTTATATCAATTCTACAAGGCCAGATTCAGTCTTTTACACAGGGTTTCAACATCAGGAACATACTTATATCAATTCTACAAGGCCAGATTCAGTCTTTTACACAGGTTTTCAACATCAGGAACATACTTATATCAATTCTACAATTCCAGATTCAGTCTTTTACACAGGGTTTCAACATCAGGAACATACTTATATCAATTCTACAAGGCCAGATTCAGTCTTTTACACAGGGTTTCAACATCAGGAACATACCTGTGAAGAGAATGCAATTAGATCCATGTCATATCAGTTGAGGTTATTGGTTATTGGTCTTGCATGAAGAAAGTGAGTATATTAACTATATATATATATATATATATATATATATATATATATATATATATATATATATATATATATATATATATATAATCAAAAAAATAAATAGATGATACCGTTCTGTGGCTAACGAAATGCTTTTATTTGTGCGAGCTTTCGAGATACACTGATCTCTTCTTCCGGCGATGTTACAATGAATGAAGCAAAAGGTAAACTTAAAAACAGTGTCTCTTGGAATGTTATCTGTGCTGTTCCTTCCCCTGGTGTGGATGTGTTTTATGGCTAGAGGTGTCCAAAGGTACATGATACCTCTACATGTATATATATATATATATATATATATATATATATATAGTTAATATACTCACTTTCTTCATGCAAGACCAATAACCAATAACCTCAACTGATATGACATGGATCTAATACTGTAGTCTAACTGTATTTATTACTTAAAAACCTCACTTTAAATGCCTCACTATCTAATGCCAATTGCAGTTCCTTTGAGAAAGTTAGCCGTGACTGACGAAACGCGTCAGGGAGCGTCGTGACGTCAGACGCAAAGACATTGGAGTCTACACTAAGCGCTGGAGCGTATTAATCCAGGCGCGAGTGCTACAGGCACCATACGGGACCTCTTTCTTGGACTATACATAGCACACCTGCCTTGTGAATTTGCTGGGACTGAGCTCCATTGCCAACGGAGCCTGGGACGGCCTCAAAAGTCTGCAGTTTGACCGGATGGTGTTACCAGCCCTGGGAATCTGCTGTGACGTTGCTCCTTTACCAACGGAGCCTGGGACTGCCCCAAGAGTCTACAGTTAAACCGGATGGTGGTGATTATATATATCACATATGCTTGATTTTAATTGCATTTTTGTAAGTGCGTTTTTTACCCCTTTCTCTCCCCCTTCCCCCTCATTAAAACTTTTATACGCTATGGGCGTGCGCTCTCTCTTCTCTTTTCCTCTATAGATATTCTATGGACGTGGTTAGTCCATATTGAGAGCTGCCGGAGACCCTGCATACCAGCACCTATACCATTCATTGGACTATTTGAGGACTGGTTTATCCTTTTTTGCATGTTTTTTAATATATCATATTGTTCATGTTTTCTGGGCCTGATAATACTATAGGTCCCTATTACTATATGTGTGTATGTATTGCTTATAATTGAGGTATTTATCCCATATTGTTATAGCATATATATATATATATATATATATATATATTTATATATATATTTTTTGTACATGTTCCTTAGAGGCGCAGCTTTTTTCTTTTTTCTTTTTTATATATATATATATATATATATATAGTTAATATACTCACTTTCTTCATGCAAGACCAATAACCAATAACCTCAACTGATATGACATGGATCTAATACTGTAGTCTAACTGTATTTATTACTTAAAAACCTCACTTTAAATGCCTCACTATCTAATGCCAATTGCAGTTCCTGCAGATTGCAGGAGAGGTGTTTGTATGATTAAGAACATCATCCAGTACATCCGTAAGTACATTAAGCCTGTCATATAGCAACCCAACTCCTACATTAGGAAATAAGCTAGCCCAAAATTGTTCTTTCCATAGACTACTTTTCAACCCCTATGTGTTGGAAGTGGCTCTGCTATTCCTGATCCTGCCAGTGGGTAATTCTCTAGTCATTGTAAAGGCAGGTACAATTGTACCTAGATAGCAGGACCCTGTCCAACCACATGGTAATACTCTGTAGGCCCATTTTCCACAAAGCCAATACACTCCCCTAGGTAAACTAGAATTTGTGCTAGCACTTTTTACTATCTTAATTAAAACTGAAAATTAAGGCCACATCCTCCCTGTAAATTTTTAGTTCAGGGCTGTAAATACATTTTCATGCAAGTTTCATTGGTTGGTGGAGACACCTGACCCATAAATTGATTGTTGTTCCCAGTGTAATTGCCACCTACAGGAACCTCATTTACCAGTGGAATTCGGTTTAGAAAAGTTTCCTGTAAACAAATTCAAATTAACATTTCATCATTTTAAATTCGGCATTAGTGTAAGGTATCCCTACTCAAGGGGTTAAATTTAATTCTCTCTTAAGTCATTGGGGGCCACTAGAGTATGTCAGGGATTCATTGTATATATTCCCTTGTGACCCATTAACCTGTGCAGCATTGTGCAAGATTGTATGATTGTCTGCAAAATGATGTGACCATAAAACAATAAACATTACAAATGTTGCAAAACTGATCATCCCTTATCATCATCTGGATGGCGTAGACTGATCTTGCCTAGCGAGGCATACATCTTAAAAACACACTCTAAAGCATAAAAATAATAATATTGAGTCCTGAAAAAACAAATTGTTCGTTTAAGTCCGGGCCTTGATAATATTGAGTTCAGAAAAAACAAATTGTTCGTTTAAGACCGGGCCTTGCCTGAAGTCTTAATTCCTCGGTGGTTAAATGTTCTAGGATTATTATGCCTAGATACACGAACTGTTGGTCAGTGGTCAGGGAAAAACCCGTCAAAACGCTGGCTTGATGATTCTTTATCTTTGTTAGCTGTTTATGGTGGTGCCGGCACTTTTTTCTTGCGATGATGCTGCTTTGTATTCTCCTTGGTAGACTGTATAAGCTGCCCCTAAGTTTGGAGAGACTTAAACATTTCATTAATAAAAGCACAAGGAGAGCGCTTTTAACCACTATAATTTAGTATCAGCACAATTTTTTTTTGTTTTTCACCACTATCTTGGCATCCGCATATAAAATAAATACAAAAATACCTTACTCACCAACTACAAAAGAAAGAAATTAACGGTGCATAGGGAAATTTCGTAAGAGAACACTGATAAGTGACAAGAGGTTGTCACTAAAAGTCCCTAAAGCTTGCACTCATTGTAAACTGTAAAATATACATAAAGTACCAGTTAAATAACTAATACCACTAATATCAAATTTATTACAGACCAAATGGGAAATATCCACATAAACTTAACTATAACACAACTAAAACGTATACAACTTTTTTACAAGCTAAAAACTGGCGAAATGCACAAAATGACAACTAATAAATTATAAATAAAAGAGTCCCCATGTGAACGAAACGGACAGTATACGGTAAACAAAAATGCTAATATGAACACGAGTGTAAAGCCCTATCAGAACATGAGGGGCCAGTGTCCATAATATACTAATAATGCTAATTAGCTTCAGCACACAACACTGCAGAGTAGCAGCTTATCACATTAATACTTAGTTCCGAAACAGAATAAAGCTATCCAATAGTTATGCTGGAAAATGTAAAGAGGAGGGGTATAAATAACAAAACAACACACATAAGGTAATGTTGCAATGAACAAAATAGGCAGAGTCCGCATATAGACAGATGTGTTATGGAAAATCATATAAATTATCCTCTCTTTTGTTCATAGGCAAATCCTATGACATGTGAACAATATACGACATAAAGAATGATGGTATTTAAAACATCAGCAGCTTGAGATTTAAATATATATATATCATGAATTTGACAATAGCTACTGCTTTAAAAAATAAAATCTGGATAGCCTACAGTTGCATTCTTTAAAATGAGAGGCTATAGATCAGGGTTCAAATTAAGACACCTTTTGGAGGGAAAGGAGAGGTAATGGTTAAAAGTTATTAAAATACATCACATATGCAGTTAACTTTATAGGAAAAATTATTTCATATCTGATTTTATGCTTACTCGTTTATATCGTACGCTTTGTGAAGTACTGAGTATACTTTTGACACTATTCAAATACGGAAATACATATTAAATATTATTGTATTGTTAATGAAACAATTATAACAAATAGAATTTAAAAAAATCTCCTAATTAGAACAAATAGAATTGAAATGTGTTTACTGGTTTCTGCGTAGAGGTAATTTGGATACTGCATGTGGGGATTATAACTCCTTTATTTATTCATTTATTTATATTTATTATTGTTTATTCGAGCATTTGCCCGGTCTCGGCCGCGACAGTAACCGGGCGCGCGCCGGGATGTGCCGGGCGCGCGCCGAAGCCTCGGAGGAGCGGTCCTCCGATCGGGGCTTCCCCTCTCCGGGTCCCCCGGAACCCCACACCACCGTCCCCCACATCGCGGGACACCAGGGCTCCCTCGGGGAGCCATGTGCACGCGTGCAGGGGGCGCAGGCACCCGATGACGCGTGACCGCGCATCGGTGATGCGCGGCACGCCGAGGGGCTGCGGCTCGCAAGCCGGGACATATCCCGGCTTGCGGAATGAGCCGCAGTCAAATAAAATGTGCCGCCTCTGTATGCAGTTAACTTTATAGGAAAAATTATTTCATATCTGATTTTATGCTTACTCGTTTATATTGTACGCTTTGTGAAGTACTGAGTATACTTTTGACACTATTCAAATACGGAAAAACATATTAAATATTATTGTATTGTTAATGAAACAATTATAACAAATAGAATTAAAAAAAATCTCCTAATTAGAACAAATAGAATTGAAATGTGTTTACTGGTTTCTGCGTAGAGGTAATTTGGATACAGCATGTGGGGATTATAACCCCTTCTTGTAATAATTCCTACATAATAGGGGCTATGCCATTTAAAGCATTTCTGCTGAGTGGGTATTGGCCAATAAACTTAGTCCAAAAAATAAATACATTACAGAATCATTCTCTTTCCCCATACTATAACTAAGCTGCTTTTAAACATTTTTTTTTTCTCTCTCAGCTTCTAGTTAACTTTTCATGCCTGGAACTTGGTCTTTGTACATTCCTTAAGCTGGAGGAGGGGGGCCAGCCCGCTTGGCTGCTTTTAACCTTCCCTCTTTTAAATGACTGCTGTTCAAAAAATCAGACGAGCAGTGTATTTAAGAAAACAAACCGTTAGTTTCCTATTATAAGTTTGAACAGAGAAACCTTGATAACTAAAAGACAAAAACAAAACCATCTCTGCAACCTTTCCTATAAAACAAAAATCTTAATGTTTTATTTACTACAGTATATATTTCTAATTCCTTATCTTTCTTACACACACACACACACACACACACACACACACACACACACACACACACACACACACACACACACACACACACACACACACACACACACACACACACACACACACACACACACACACACACACACACACACGTTCTCTGAGTTTATCTTCCATCAACATTCATTCTCCTTTCTACAAAACTCCAACATGATCTTAATCTCGTGGGCCAGAGTAAAACTTAATAAAGCTTCCTTACTCCATACTCTTTCTTTTGTTTAAATAAAAAATAAACATTTACTTTTTAAAACTTTGCATTCTAGATATACCTTGCTTTTAGTCCTGACTCCTCTAAATCAGCACATAAAATTTAAATTTAAAACTTCATTTAAATATTGTAACAAAGTATCTCCTACGCCCAGGAACAAAAATGTTCTACGGTAAAAAATACAAATTCATACTGGAGTCAGGGAATTGGAACTGCCAAATTTTCATTCTCTTTTAAAATATTACACTAACAGACTTTAACATACAATACTTCCTTTATTTTAAATGCTACTGTCATGCCTTGTAAATGGCAGCAGGCTTAATACACTTTGACAAAAGGGTTTAAACTTAAATGACCCTTTTACAAAAGATTATTTGTTATTTTTATGATTAGTACAACAAGTGACAATGTGAAGCGCTATGTACACTAATGGCGCTATATGAATAAAGACATTCATACATACATACATACATACATTAACTATCAGAGTGACACACAAACACTTCACTCCATGACATGTATATTATTATGCAATCAAACTAGTTTCTATGAGCTTTCTAAGATAAAAACAAAAAACATTTAAAGAGGATGTCCCCTTCTTTTTCCATGCAGTATTAATGCATTCAGTCCTAAAAAACTACTTTAACATTCTTAAATTCAAGCCATTTCTTCCTAAGTAAATAATTAACTTCCATGTCTCACAGACATGCAACTCCTGTGCCTCACAGGCATGCAACTCCTGTGCCTCACAAACATGCAACTCCTGTGCCTCACATACATGCAACTCCTTTTCAGTGAAAAGGGTGAGGAAAGGGAGATGAGGAAAAGGGGATTAGAAAAAGGGGGGTCCACTAATGCTGCGGTTATTTTTAAAACAGAGCCTGATATGTTTCACAATCCTTCTTATTTTATATACAGTATTCTGCGTCACTAAATATCCATTTTTAAAACATTTTATTGCCATAAAGTCCACACATAATTCTAAGTGACGTACCCTGCGCCGGCGACTGAGAATGTAGGTTCCCCATAATTCTCCTGTATTACACAATCAATGCCAGTCGATCGTGTACCAATAAGGTGCCCACTACTTGGTAGAATATAGAGCTAAGGAGCAGTGGTATTAAAAAATAAAATAGTCACCTGTTGCTCCTTAACAAAATCTTCTCTTCCAAGTTTTTTGAGACTTACCACCTTAATAACTGCAGTATTATACCTTCTGAGCCCTGAATTGGCCTGCCATTTAGCATAAGGTATAATCTGACCTATCCCCGATCAACGCCAGTCGATCGTGTACTAATAAGGTGCCCCAACCCTTGGAATAATATAAGTAGAATATAGAGTTAAGGACCAGTGGCCTTAAAAATAGTTACCTGCTGTTCCTTAACAATAGTTCTCTCCCCAAGTTCTAGGAGACGTAACACCTTATTAATTATTATACCTTCTGGGCCCTTACTTGGCCCTGCCATTTAGCGGCACACGGTATAACCTGAATTTATGGCGATAATACAAAAACAACAATAACAATACCTGATCAGTATAATATTGATAAACTCACGTGATACAGGGTGTCCCGTCACTCAGGTAGGTTGCCCATAAAGAACAAACTGTCTACAGATTACTCAAACAATTAATCTAACGGCTTTTTTTGTTAAAAAGGATAAAGCCATACCTTATTCCAAGTGTGCACGTTTGAGTAATGTAGGCAGCTGCTCCGTCTGGGCTTTCCTGGTCCCGAGATGTTGGGTCCCTATTCGGGCGCCACCTGTCAAAGCGTAGAAATAAAATCAATGAGTAAAGGGTTCAAAAAAGTAACAACATGAGTTTATCTGTACTAAGGCACAATTGAGAGAAAAGAATTCCAACAAGGAACTCAGGCCTCTGAAGACATATTGCTTAGTATCACATTTTATACATTTCAAAATGAGTAATACACCCCTTAAGGGGGCTGGCTTAGAGATAAATGATAATATGATGACATGCAAAAATACATATTGGTTGATACCTAAATATGCTGCATACGCTATATTCTTATCGATAATTTACCATAATGTGGGCCTCTTAACCTTGTGACATAAGGGAGTTACTGTGTCCAGCCCTGTATGTATGCTGAAGCTGTTGGATAAGAGAACCTACTGTAAGGTCAGCAGAATTATCTAAGGCAGGAAAAACTGCTTACGAGTGTAATTTCAATTCTTGCACGCCTCGTAGGAATTACACAAGGGCGAGTTACATCTAGGAGCGATACTCTGCAGAATCAAACATTCACAGTTCATTCACGAATGAAACAAATTGGCATACATATAAGCATACGGTTAGGCCAAAATGGAGGTGATGATAGCCACACACATTATCTCAATCTTCACAGTCTCTTTCGTTATATTCTTAGCGGGACTTGTTAATGTGCAGAATATTAATCTGAACAAAACCTTTCTGGAAATTACAATTATTTTTTGCTATTTTTTGCGTGGGAACTTTACCATGTTACTGACAAACCCTTTTTGTGTTTTCTGAACCTCCCGTCACTTTTCTGTGAAGCTGGAAACACATTTTATTCTTACTGTAAATTCAGGAAAATAACTGATACGGCCCAAATAAAGGTTCGGTGCCAGAGATGTAATCTGAGAGATCCCAACCAGAACATCTAGAATAAACCCAGAAAGGAGACACCAGGACATTTGCATGTGCTTTGCACACACGTTTTTTTTATCCCGGCTCTGCCCATGTGCCAGTCAGATACCGAGGCATCAGGTGTAACGCTCATACATCAGAGAGGAAGAGCAGTAACACACGCAGAAGAGCAATATGCTGAATTGGGTTGATATATTGGTGGTAACCATCAGTATAATTCCCTGCATAGCAGGCACCATCTTCAACTCGTGTATCATGGCTGTGACCTACAGAAACTGGAGAAATGATATCAGCCTGAATCTGTGTGATCTAATCCTACTTAGTATGGGACTGTCTAATTTAGCCCTGCTTTGTATACTGAATGCAGAGTTTTTTCCTTTACCTGGTCCCATCTCACCTCCGGTTCTACAGAGAGATCAACTCAGCTTTGATTTTTCTTGAGATAGTCATAATTTATTTAAACATCTGGCTCACTGGCTGGCTCTGTGTCTACTACTGCATCAAAATTGCCAACTTCATGCATCGTCTCTTCCTCCGAGTGAAGCTATGGGTTTCTTCTGTGTTGCAGAAGCTGCTGCTGATGTCAGCCGTGGGATCCTTTATTATAAGTGTCCCATCGCTGTGGACTTGTCGGCAAATAGATCCCCAGGAAAACAGCACTCACAGTCTCATAGCCAACTGCAGTGCGGTCAGTGAAACATCTGCTGTTTATATCTCTAATATAGTCATTGCGGCCGTGCTAGGATGCTGTTTGCCCTTCCTGCTATCTCTCATTTCTATTGGGCTCACACTGACTTCTCTCTGAGGACACGTCTGGAGGATGAAGCAGAAGACATCAGACTTCAGCATTCCCCAGTTACAGGTTCATTCCAGAGCAGTCAGGACCATGATACTACTTGTTGTCCTCTCCATGGCTGTCTGCATAACACAGCTATGACCCCCTGCTACATCCTCAAAGTAGAGAATTTATTTTAAGGGCCATTGACTTCATATTGAAGCACAATTATTTCATGTTTCTCTAAGACTTCTACATACAGGTTTGCGGAACAGCAATGGGTACTCGTTTTGCCCCAAGTTTCGCGAACCTGTATGTGGGGGACTGGGAGAGCAACTGTACTTGGGCCAACAACCCTTTTTCGAGCAACATCATTAAGTGGCGGCGCTACATTGATGACGTCCTGGTGGTGTGGGATGGAGATTTAGAGTCAGTCAATCATTTTATGTCTTTTATTAATGAAAATAATTACAATCTGATTTTTACACATCAAACAGACAAAGAAGTGATGAACTATTTAGATCTTAGACTGACTTCTACTTGTGATGGAACAGTAATATCAGAAACTTTTTTCAAAGAAGTGGACACTAATAACTTGCTAATGGCAACGAGCAATCATAAAGACACCTGGATTAAAAATATCCCAGCAGGTCAGTTCATGAGGTTGAAAAGAAAGTGTACGAATAACGAAACCTTTCTGAAGCAAGCAGATAGACTTTTAATTCGCTTTATTGAAAGGGGTTACAAACCTGATCACCTCAATAAGGAATTAGAAAGAGTCCATCTTATGGACCGTGATGAACTGTTAATGCAAAGAAGTAAAAAATCCAGAAATCTGAACCCTGCTAAAATAGATGTGGCATTTGTGACTAATTTCAACACAGCTCATAAGAGTATAGAGAAAGTAGTCAGCAAACATTGGGCAATCTTAGAGAATGATCCGGTTCTGTGTGAGCATTTGTTCAAAAGACCTAGATTCATTTATAGGAAAGCAACCAATCTAAAAGACTTTTTATCTCCAAGCGACATTGGACAATTGACATGTAAACAAACAGAAAAGAGTTGGTTAGGGACAAAACCAGTAGGAAATTGTGCTAAGTGTTCAATTTGCAAATATATGCATCCTAACCGCAAAACCTTCACCTCTAAAAAAAACAAAGAAACTTTTATGGTAGATGATTTTATTACGTGCGATTCAACCTACATAGTGTATTTACTGGAGTGCGCCTGTGGGTTACACTATGTGGGCAGAACAAAACGCAACTTGAAAATTAGGATACAAGAACACATACGCAATATCAAAAATGGCTTTGAGAAGCACAGTGTTTCCAGACATTTCCTGATTAAACATCAAAAAGACCCTTCCTCTCTGACATTTATGGGAATTAAGCATGTGCCAAATGATAGAAGGGGGGGGGGGGGGATAGATTGAAAGCTCTATCCGCTCAGGAATCTTTCTGGATCCACAAACTAGACTGTATGTTTCCTAAGGGACTGAATGAAGACCTTGATGTATGGGCTTTTTATTAATAAGACAGTAAAGGGTTAATTAATATCCTCCTCTGTGCAAGTATAGAGTCTTATGATTCAGTACTTGAATGACCCACCAGTTTTTCATTGAACAAGCATTGCTAGCAATATTTAGTAATATTGAGCAACAGTATATCACTAAATTTTAGTACATTTTTAAGATGTAATAAAGTATTTTATGTGTATTTTAATTTTTCTTTTCCTCCCTTTTTCTCTTTTACAGAGTGAATTTTGTATAGTAAAAATTTGTTTTAAATATGTTATTTATAATGCGAATCCAATGTCCCGCCCACTAATGCTGATTTATGTAATTTGATTGGCCTGGACTTTAAGTGACAGACCAATAACAGCAGTATGGTGTATATTTAATACCCTGGGGTTGGCACATTGAATTTATCCCTGATGAAGAGGCTGTATTGAGCTTCGAAACACGTTGGATTATATATATATACTTTTTATCTATGTGTGGTACCTTTTAATAGTTCCATTTTGCCCTATTGTAAGTTCGGGACATTATTGAGCAAGCCCTGTGTGTTCGTGCAACTCCGGGTTCTTCAGTTTGGGCCCGCCTTGTGTTCAGCAGCGTCCCTGTGAGTGACGTCATCATTGCGCACCCAGGAGGACTGTGTACCGAGTGCTGCTGGAGCTGACTGCGTTCGTGGCAATTGCTCCGTGTACACCCGTGATCGGGACTTTAACCACGTGGTGCTGAGCGTGAGCAGTAAAGCAAGACGATCCGAGCTGATTCCTTCCTCCAAGAAACAGATGATTCAGCTGCAGGGTGAGGATATCGTGCCAGATGCAGAACAACTCTGAGCCCCAGCAGGAATCCAGTTACCAGAGTGACTACCTCCAAGTCTCCCGCGTTGCTGTGTGGTAACATCACGTGTTGTTACACGTATATGCTTATTGTCAATTTCCTAATGTACGCAGAATACTTACCAATTTTACCTAAACACTGTTTTTGATATACTTCACGATTTGTGTTTGGCGCTTTTTTTCTTGTCTTTATAACACAGCTATACCTCCTCTTCTTTCCCGATGATCCGGAAAACATTTTGATAACAATCTGTTGGTACGTTACCATGTCCTACCCCACAGCACAAGCCTTCCTCCTAATCCAGGGGAACACCAAGTTAAGGAGAGTGTGTCAGGGGCTCCTACACTGCATTAACCCTTTGAGAGCCTCATGACACTGACCATGGACTTTTTTAGCTCATGTTCTAGAGGAGATCGGGTTCCGTGCTCATGTGGAGAGCAGCGCATGATCTTTCAATAAAGAAGTGTATCCCGTTTGTTGTGACAAGTGTATTTTGGGACTGAACACATTTTATGTAGCTGCTTTTGCGAGTCCTCTGGGAGTGGGATCCAGTCTCTGACCCCACGGTTCTGTCTGAATTTATTACTGTACTTTATTTAATACCTTGTGTAGCTGTCACATCCACATTAGTTTCTTCATCATGTAATGAGCCACTTACACTGCGGGTGTCTGTAACACAATAAATATACAACTGCTAGTAATAAATGTGCTCCCTTGTTTGTGTTTATAGACAGGTAATTGTACAGAGGGAAGTTACCGATGTAACAGCAGAACCAGAGCAGGAGATAATGTCTCTCACTCGCCCAGGACTGGGAGTGTATATAATATATCTAATTCCATACTGACAGGAAGGTGCTGTCTGTCACATGTTTGACACCCCTGAAGAAGTCCATGCTATCGGACGAAACGCGTAGGGTTTTCTTCTGTGTGCTCAGACTTTGTGAAGCAGTCAGCTCCCCTCCGCCGTGAGATCAGCTGCGCTGATTTTCTGTGCCTTCCCGCTTGTGCGTCCTGCATTGCTGCTTACTACCACGGAGCCTTAAGATCCTCCTCTACTGCTGGAATGCTAAGAGAGCCGGTCCGTGACGTCAGTCGCCGCTTGTATGCGGAAGAAGCAGATGTACAGCAGCTGACTGGAGCTTTCTTACTGCGTCTGAACCCAGAGTGGTTTAATTGCTTTTTTATTCCCTGGAGCATGTGAGTGTATTGGAGCCTCCTTGATCGAGTGTATTATTAATTAAATTGTGTTGCACTATATTCTTTCTTTTTTCTTTACATATGCTGCCTTATTTGAAGTGAGATTCCCAGTGATTGTTCCACCTTGGAGAGGAATACTGCGCTCTGTGTCCTCCCCCAGATGTCACATACAGCTCGTCACAGGAAATCTAAGGAACACACACACGGCACCCGAAATATGATGCAACGTGAGGCTCAGTTTAGATTTTTTTTTCACCTCCTTACACAATTGTCCAACGTTCTTAAATATGAGATGCACCGTCTGTGCGTGGGTCTCACTTCTCTTCCTGACCCCATAAAGTTCCACTTACACGACTTGCGCCCGTAATGTATAGGGTTTCTGTTTTAATTCTTTTTTTCTATCTATATATTTCTGAAACCGTTGTATGCGTGTCTGGTTGTCCTGTCCCTCAGGCCAATGAGATTGCTCCCTTGGCCCACCCGCCCCCGCACACCACTCATTGGCCTGAGGCGGAGTGACGGGCCAAAGGTCTCACACACACACACACACACTCTCTCTCTCTCTCTTTCCTAGTGGCCGTCACTCTCCCCCCTCAGGCACAAATACCACTCCCCCCCCCAAACCCAGATGCTCCGCAACATCCCCACCATGTTCGCCGCCCTGCACCGGCTCCCGGATGGAGGGGAAGCGCGGCGCGGCCCTCCTGGTAATCAGCAAACTCCAGCCTCCTCCCCCCTCGCTCCCAACATAGAACGGAGGGGAAGCACGGTGCGGCGCGTGCCTCCTGCACTCACCCTCACGTGCACCGGCTCCCGGGCAGAGGGGAAGCGCTGCGCGGGCCTCCTGCACTCACCCTCACGTGCACCGGCTTCCGGTCGGAGGGGAAGCGCGGCGCGGGTCTCCTGCACTCACCCTCACGTGCACCGGCTCCTATGCAGAGGGGAAGCGCGGCGCGGGCCTCCTGCACTCACCCTCACATGCACCGGCTCCCGGATGGAGGGGAAGCGCGGCGCGGCCCTTCTGCCCCAGCCGCAAACTCTAGCCTCCTCCACCCCTCGCTCCCAACAAGGAACGCAGGGGAAGCGCGGCGTGAGTCTCTTGCCGAACTCACCTCCTATCAGTGCCAGGAGGGGAACCGTCTGCTGCCAGGAACCACCACCCGGTCAAGGTAAGTCTCCCACCCACTGTCACCCAGTCAAAGTCAACCACACACCCACCCAGTCACTCACCCACACACCCAGTCACTCACCCACACACCCACCCAGTCACTCACCCACACACCCACTCAGTCACTCACCCACACACCCACTCACTAACCCAGACACCTACCCAGTCACCCAGTCAGTCACCCACCCAGTCACTCAGTCAGTCACCCACCCAGTCACTCACCCACACACCCAGTCAATCACCCACACACCCACCCAGTCACTCACCCACACACCCACTCAGTCACTCACCCACACACCCACTCACTCACTAACCCAGACACCTACCCAGTCACCTAGTCAGTTACCCACCCAGTCACTCAGTCAGTCATCCACCCACTCTGTCAGTCAGTCACCCACCCGGTCACTCAGTCAGTCACCCACCCGGTCACTCAGTCGTTCACCCACCCGGTCAGTCAGTCACCCACCCGGTCACTCATTCAGTCACCCACACAGTCACTCAGTCAGTCACCCACCCAGTCACCCACCCACCCAGTCAAGTGTCACCCACCCACCCAGTCTCCCACACACCCATCCACTCACCCACCCACCCACTTACCCACCCACTCGCCCACCCACTCACCCACCCATTCACACACCCAGTCACCCAAATTCACCCACCCACCCAGTCACCCAAATTCACCCACCCATTCACCCACCCAACGGATTCACCCACCCAGTCACCCACCCATTCACCAACCCAAGTCACCCATTCACCCACCCAGTCACCCACCCACCCAGTGAACACACCCAACTATTCACCCACCCATTCACCCATCCATTCACCCCACCCACCCATTCACCCACCCACAGTCACCCATTCACCCACCCACAGTCACCCATTCACCCACCCAGTCCGTCAGTCACCCAGTCAGTCACCCACCCAGTCAGTCAATCACCCACCCACCCACGCACCCACTCAGTCACCCACCCACCCAGTCAGTCAGTCACCCACCCTGTCAGACACCCACCCAGTCAGTCAGTCAGCCAGTCACCCACCCAGTCAGTCACCCAGTCAGTCACTCAGTCAGTCACCCAGTCAGTCACCCACCCAGTCAGTCAGTCAAAGGCAGTCACCCACCCAGTCAGTCACCCAAAAGTCAGTCACCCAGTCAGTCAGTCACCCACCCACCCAGTCAGTCAGTCAGTCACCAACCCAGTCAGTCACCCACCCAGTCAGTCAGTCACCCACCCACAAACCCACCCAGTCACCCACCCACCCAGTCGCCCACCCACCCAGTCAGTCACCCACCCAGTCAGTCACCCATAGTCAGTCACCCAGTCAGTCACCCACCCAGTCAGTCAGTCACCCACCCACCCAGTCAGTCACCCACCCACCCAGTCAGTCACCCATAGTCAGTCACCCAGTCAGTCACCCACCCAGTAAGTCAGTCACCCACCCAGTCAATCCCCATCCACCCAGTCAGTCAAAAGTCAGTCACCTACCCACCCAGTCAGTCAGTCAGTCAGTCACCCACCCACCCAGTCAGTCAAAAGTCAGTCACCTACCCAGTCAGTCAGTCATACCCTAGTCAGTCAGTCACCCACCCAGTCACTCAGTCAGTCACCCACCCAGTCACTCAGTCAGTCACCCACCCAGTCAGTCAGTCACCCACCCAACCAGTCAGTCAGTCACCCACCCAGTCAACCACCAACCCACCCAGTCACCCACCCAGTCAGTCACCCACCCATTCCATCACCAACCCAGTCACCCACCCATTCCGTCACCCACCCACCCAGTCAGTCAGTCACCGACCCCACCCACCCACTCACCGACCGACCCACTCACCGACCAACCAAAACCCACTCAGTCACTCACCGACCCACCCACTCACCGACCCACCCACTCACCAACCCACCCAACCCAGTCACCGAACCCAGAAAAAGTCACCCAGTCACCTACCCAGAAAAAGTCCCCATCACCGACCCACCCACCGACCCAAAAAAAGTCACCCAGTCACCGACCCACCCACCAACCCCAAAAAAGTCACCAAGTCACCGCACCCACCGACCCAAAGTCACCCAGTCACCGACCCACACACTCAGTCAAGTGTCACCCACCCACTCAGTCAAGTGTCACCCACCCACTCAGTCAAGTGTCACCCACCCACTCAGTCAAGTGCCACCCACCCACTCAGTCAAGTGTCACCCACCCACTCAGTCAAGTGTCACCCACCCACTCAGTCAAGTGTCACCCACCCACTCACTCAACCGCACACTCAGTCAACTCAGTCACCCACCTAGCTGTCAACCCTGTTGCCCGCCCCCCCAAAATTACATCCCGGGCAACGCCGGGTATATCAGCTAGTATTATATAAACTCTGATCCTATACTGGGCCTCATGCAAGAAAACTCTGATAGAAAAAATCACCACAATTTTTAAATCGCCATTTTTGATAGCATTTCTATCACGGTACGCAGAAAGGCCTGAATACCAGTGATAGCCACATTTTCTAAATTGGCGAGTAGCCAGCGACGATAGGATCTACCCTCTAAAAAGGGCTCACCCGGTGAGTTCTATCTGTTGCAGAGAGAGAGTCGTCTCTCCCTGCGCAAATCTCGCCGGGATAAAAATATTTTTAATTTAAATTATATAACTAGTGTACGTGAGCAGGGGGTCTCCGGAGCAGAACTGCATTGGTTTCAGGTCCAGGGACCCCTGCTTCCCAAGATACAGGTCTCGTTATTGGGTGGCGGTATCTCCTATGCAATGAAATGTACCGGTCACGTGACGCGAGACATTTCAATGCATTGGAGATACCGGCACCCAAGAATGGGGCCTGTATCTCGTTTAGCAGGGGGTCCCCGGACCTGAAACCGACGCGGTTCTGCTCCGGAGACCCCCTGCTCACGTACACTTGTCATAAAAATTTTAATAAAATCTGTAGTAAGCACCAATGTACAATCCACCTCCTGTGCCCTCAAGTATTTAATTGATTATTAGAGGTTTTATTTAGGTAATTGATTGGTTGGCTAGTGCTTGTAATTTGTGTTTATGGGTGTTTAGGGGCTTGTTGAATGTGTTTTATTCATGTGTATTTTGGACATTCCTGCTTTTGTATTACTGTATGGTGTTCATTGACTTCTATAATAGCGTATCATGCCCATATTATATGGGTATGATGTGCTACTATCGCAATCAATGGGTACAGGGTGGGTATAGTGGGTCCATGGTGGGTGGCAAGGCCTCCCGGGTGGGTAGTGGGGGAGGGTTGGTTAATCCCTTAATTACTTTAGTGATTATTAACCGCTAAGGTGATTAAGGGGCTAGGGGCCATTAGATTGTATGTTGTACTTATTCTATCTAGCAACGGAGGACATGGCCCTGCAGTATGCTGATGAGGACGCCTTCATCTTGGCAGGGTTAAGTAGAACGGTATTTATTTACTTTATTTATTCTGCCTGGCTAATGTTGTGTTTAATAATGGGCAAGTAGTCTATTATCCATATCTGGAAAATAGTTAATTTGCACATTACTGTACTGCATGTGTTTAGTGGGGGGGAGAGGTGAATTTATTGAAATGTAGGGCAAGTTTATTGTTTTTAAATACAGGAATGGTACTGCAGGCCAGCGGGGAACCACAGGGACAATCCGAGGACCCCAGACACCTTCAGGGACCATCCGAGGGCCCCCAGACACCCATGGGAACCACCCGAGGGCCCCCAAACACACGTGGGGATGATCTGGGGACCCCCAAACAACCACAGGGACTACACGGGGACACCAGACATCCATGGGAACCACCCGGGGTGCCCTTTGGGACCACGACACCCACGGGGACCACCCGGGGACACCTGACGGCCTGTGGTATTAATCATGTGTCTAAACAAATAAATAATGTTTTTATGTGGGGGCACAGGGGGTGGGTGGGCTATGTATTGGTGTTTATTACATATTGTAATGGTTATTGGGGGTCTAGGAGGTGGGAAGTAGGACTGTTGTGTGTATTTTGGTTTATTGTTGGTAGTGGGGGTGGGTGAAGGGGGTAGTAGCCCCAAGAATGTATGTTTAGGCCTACCGGGTGGATAGAGGGAGGGGTTAACCCCTTCATTACCTTAGTGGTATTAACCGCTAAAGTAATGAAGGGATTAAGTCCATCCGCAACTCCCTCGCAAGGCCAAAACTCCCACCAAGGGCCAAATACCATCTTCACCCACACTCGCAAGAAGCATGGCACTAGTGGTTAACCCCATCATTGCCTTAGCGGTTAGCCGCTACGGTTATGATGTTGCCTGTAAATGTATGTTTCATGCATCTGATTCATGCCGGGGGTCTCCGGTGCAGGTATTATTGGATATCAGCTCCGGAGTCTCCCGACATCAATCCGGTGCAGGAAAAATGCATTTTTTTTTCTAAGTGCCGTCTCAACGCTTATCGGCAGCTTCTCACCACCATTTTGCCAACTTTTTGTGGCGGGACGATTTGGAGAGGAAATCTCAATTCTAGAGCGGTGATTAGCTGTGATAAGCTTATCGGGGCGACTAGAATTGAGCGAGTTTTATAAACTGGCAATAAGCGGCTTATTGGCGCGCGTTTGCCGATTTTTTTTCCTGGCAAAACATAAATGGCGATTTTGCCTCTGATCGGTAACTTATCGGGGTTTACTGAATAGCAGTAGGATTTTTTGGTGATAAGCAGAGATAAGTGGCTTATCGTTGCTTATAGCATGAGGCCCACTCTGTGTGTTATTTTCTCACCTCTTTCTGTAACAAGCACTGTACGCCTAATGTTACAGTAAATATAAAATGTTACAAGTATTGTCTTTGGGAAATAATTGTACCTAGTAGCTTTTGGGGAGATTGCCCTAATTTTTGGACACGTTTGGCTAAACTGGGGTTTTATTCAATTAGTATTTTTTTCTGGTAGAAAGGGGGACGCTAGGAGTCCTGAGTTATAAATGATTTAATGCATCTTGGTGGTGGCAGTGTAATTGGTGTGTAGTGTGACCGTTTTGAGGGTGGGTGAGGGGGGTAATTTTTAGTATCCTAGTGAGTAAGGCAACTGGCAATATTAGGGGGGCAGTATTGGGGGGGAGGGTGACGGTAGGGGGAAGCCGGCCTTCATTAATAAAGTTGGAGCCCGGCTGGCTGCCCCTGAAACCGTTTGGCAAGGGCTGAGAGTGTCAGCTCTTGCGTCTAATATTGTACCTTACTGACTTTGGGAGTGGGAGTTTTAGGTGGGATTATTGGGTAAAAACGTGTTAAGATTTTGTGGCGGAGTTCGGGTGACAAAGTCACCGCTAGTCCCGTAACTCCCCCGACGCGCAGGCATGATTTGCGGGTGCACGAGGTGATTATACCGGGGCTACACAGTGTCCCCCAGAATCCTGGTTTTTGAGCCCAAGTATCCCAGACCCATTTCGCTCACATGCATACGGTTCCCCAAGTGATACAAGTTTATTAAAAGGGTGTTTTACTCTTTTATTCTGTATGTATTAATGTCTATACAGTCAGCACAGACATCGGAGCTCAAAGGCGAGAAAGGATGTCCAGAGGTGAGAAGACCGTTTGGTGAGCGGGGAAGGGCGAAGTACAAGGTCAAGAGAACAAAGGGCACCCCGCTGGGGCACCTTCATTACTGCCAGACCTGGTGGAGCCTGCCCAGCGGGTGGCAATGGGCTGGCTGGGGGAAGTTGCTACTGGTAGGCGCATTTCCCATTGGCCGATTCATATTTCCCGCTCGCCAGGCTTTTCAGGCCTAAGCATTCCCCCTCCTTTGATTGGGTAAAGCCAGGCGGGCCTCGGCTCGTGGTTGGCTTTTGAGAAAATCCCCACTCTCTGATTGGTCACCAGTCTGACTTCCATGCTAGAGTTCGCTCAGTGGAGTGTCTGTAAGGAGACGGCCCGATCCGAGAACAAGACCATGTAGTGGCTTGAGTCGGTGACGCACTGGCGGTTTACCCGAATAAACTACATTTTATTCCACTACCTTGTTTTGCCTATTGAATGATCCCAGAAAGGTATAAAGGTGTTAAAAGTGCTGCTCTCCCGTGACAATTATATATTCCTACACCTCTAGTCTCCTTCTGTCACTCCGCTCTCTTCTTGCTGCAGTTCCTGTCGAACCCTCTCTTCATTACGTCCTTCAATCACTTGGTATTTAAATAAATAAAAGACAGGGTTTGCCGTGGTGGGCAAACATACAAGAAACAAACTCTCTCCCATCCCTTCCTAACTCACTTACCCTCCTGCTCACCCACACTGCCAGAGAGGAGACAGGTCCAAGTGGTGTCCAACACACACTGCCAGGGAGGAGACAGGTCCAAGTGGTGTCCAACACACACTGCCAGGGAGGAGACAGGTCCAAGTGGTGTCCAACACACACAGTAGTCTAGGGTACAGAACAACGCCAGCAACTTCCCATGGAACAAAGGGAGATTTCTACGGCAAATTATAACACCAAACGGCTCAGGCAGTGCAGCATGCTGGGGGATTAACCCTTTCCTGTCACCGTCAGGTTCTTTGGCTATGCCATGTGCTCTATAAAGTTATTATAATAACAGCGTCTCCTCATATCAGCCGATCCTGCTGGGAGTATTAATGTCATCTATCACATTTGAATCTTTCCAAATGAAATGTTCTCATAATCAAAGTTATTTGGAAATGCAAATGAAAGTCACAGAGCTGCCACCTCCGGGTAATGTTATACTGGTGCTGGCTGAGACCTTCAACTGGGCTTGGAAATGGATAAAACTGGGTGTGGAAGTTGGAAAATTCTCAAAACAAGCACTTAAAATTATATCCAGTTTATATAATTGGAAATTCCCCCTTTACAAACCATATTATACACAATTAATCAAAAAACAACCAAAACAGTATTTCCTATGAGGAGAATGGCGGCCAGCATTGTGTACGCTCCCACAAATAACATTTACAGGACGATAGCTCGGGAACGCACACACCCAGAAAGGGAGAAATCACTATACAGAACATAAAGTCTCCGGCTGTTTGGCTTCTCACTATGTTAAATAATTACCCCCATATTATACTGCAGGTCCCTGTATCTCATGTCTGTTCATATTGGGCGCAGCAGTCTAGGAGAGAGCCATATACATTTAGAATGTACGCTGCCCCTCCCTTAGCCCTGTATATAACCTTTAGGTAACACTTAGGTGTCCAGATTGGGAAAGTGTCCCAGAAATAATCTGTTTTAATCACTTTCATTAGATTATTTTGGAGAATATTAATCTGAAAAAAACCTTTCTGGAAATTAAAATTATTTTTTGCTTGGGAACTTTACCATGTTACTAACAAACCTTTTTTATGTTCTCTGAACCTCCCGTCACTTTTCTGTACAGCTGGAAACACATTTTATTCTTACTGTAAATTCAGCAAAATAACTGATACGGCCCAAATAAAGGTTCGGTGCCAGAGATGTGATCTGAGAGATCCCAACCACAACATCTAGAAGAAACCCAGAAAGAAGACACCAGGACATTTGCATGTGCTTTGCACACACGTTTAGTTTATCCCGGCTCTGCCCCATGTGCCAGTCAGATACCGAGGCATCAGGTGTAACGCTCATACATCAGAGAGGAAGAGCAGTAACACACGCAGAAGAGCAATATGCTGCCTTGGGTTTATATATTGATGTTAACCATCAATACAATTCCCTGCATATCAGGCACCATCTTCAACTCGTGTATCATGGCTGTGAGCTACAGAAACTGGAGAAAAGATACCAGCCACAATCAGTGCGATCTCATCCTACTTAGTATGGGTCTCTCTAATTTAGCCCTGCAGTGTATAATGAATACACAATCGTTCCTGCTCCTGGTCCGGTCTCACATCTGGTTCTACAGAGAGATCGGCTCATCTCTGATTTTTCTTGAGCTTTTCCTAATATTCTTAAACTTCTGGCTCACTGCTTGGCTCTGTGTCTACTACTGCATCAAAATTGCCAACTTCATGCATCGTCTCTTCTTCCGAGTGAAGCTATGGGTTTCTTCTGTGTTGCAGAAGCTGCTGCTGATGTCAGCCGTTTGATCCTTTATTATAAGTGTCCCATTGCTGTGGACTTGTCGGCAAATAGATCCCCAGGAAAACAGCACTTACAGTCTCACAGCCAACTGCAGTGCGGTCAGTGAAACATCTGCTTTTTATATCTCTAACATAGTCATTGCGGCCGTGCTAGGATGCTGTTTGCCCTTCCTGCTGTCCCTCATTTCTATCGGGCTCACACTGACTTCTCTCTGGGGACACGTCTGGAGGATGAAGCAGAAGACATCAGACTTCAGCATTCCCCGGTTACAAGTTCATTCCAGAGCAGCCAGGACCATGATACTGCTTGTTGTCCTCTCCATGGCTGTCTGCATAACAGAGATCTACTTCCTCTTCTTTCTCTATGATCCGGAAAACATTTTGATAATAATCTGTTGGTACTTAGTCTTGTCCTACCCCGCAGCACAAGCCTTCCTCCTAATCCAGGGGAACACCAAGTTAAGGAGAGTGTGTCAGGGGCTCCTACACTGCATTAACCCTTTGAGAGCCCCATGAAACTGACCATGGACTTTTTTAGTCCATGTTCTAGAGGAGATCGGGTTCCGTGCTCATGTGGAGAGCAGCGCATGATCTTTCTATAAAGAAGTGTATCCCGTTTATTGCGACGCAGACTTATTTTGGGACTGAACACATTTTATGTAGCTGCTTTTGCGAGTCCTCTGGAAGTGGGATCCAGTCTCTGACTCCACGGTTCTGGCTGGATTTATTACTGTACTTTAGTTAATACTTTGTGTAGCTGTCACATCCACATTAGTTTCTTCATCATGTAATGAGCCACTTACACTGCGGTGTCTGTAACACAATAAATATACAACTGCTAGTAATAAATGTGTTCCCTTGTTTGTGTTTATAGACAGGTAATTGTACAGAGGGAAGTTACCGATGTAACAGCAGAACCAGAGCAGGAGATAATGTCTCTCACTCGCCCAGGACTGGGAATGTATATAATATATCTAATTCCATACTGACAGGAAGGTGCTGTCTGTCACATACATCTCGTCACAGGTAGTCTAAGGAACACAAACACGGCACCAAATATATATAATGCAACGTGAGGCTCAGTTTAGATTTGTTTTTTATCTCCTTACACAATTGTCCAACTTTCTTAAATATGAGATGCACCGTCTGTGCGTGGATCTCACTTCTCTTCCTGACCCCATAAAGTTCCTATTACACGACTTGCGCCCGTAATGTATAGGGAGAGGGAGTGGCTCAGTGAGTAAAAGACACTGAGTGACACGGAGAGTTTGACGCAGGGGAGCCTGGTTCAATTCCTGGTGTCGGCTCCTTGTGACCTTGGGCAAGTTACTTTATCTCCCTGTGCTCCACGGGGCAGGGACATGTGCCTGCAAAATTTGACAAATGCCTGAGGGCTGAAACGCGTCAGAGGATCCATCAGATACACATGTCTGCTCAATAAACTTTTTTTAGTCACCACCCTAGTCCTGTTTTCTTCACGGCTGTGCTCCGCTTTGCTTCCTGCTGCTGCTGGAGGAGTTTCCTAGATTTCCCCGCTGGATTGCACGCCGGGTGGTTGCTGCTTCTGGAGGAGATCACCGCCGGTCACATGACCCCACCCATCCACTCACCGACCGACCCACTCACCGACCAACCAAAACCCACTCAGTCACTCACCGACCCACCCACTCACAAACCCACCAACTAAAAAAAAGTCACCCAGTCACCGCACCACCCACCAACCCAAAAAAGTCACCCAGTCACCGCACCCACCGACCCAAAGTCACCCAGTCACCGACCCACACACTCATTCAAGTGTCACCCACCCACTCAGTCAAGTGTCACCCACCCACTCAGTCAAGTGTCACCCACCCACTCAGTCAAGTGCCACCCACCCACTCAGTCAAGTGTCACCCACCCACTCAGTCAAGTGTCACCCACCCACTCAGTCAAGTGTCACCCACCCACTCACTCACCCGCACACTCAGTCAACTCAGTCACCCACCTAGCTGTCAAGGGGGGGAAGCCCAACCCTGTTGCCCGCCCCCCCAAAATTACATCCCGGGCAACGCCGGGTATATCAGCTAGTATTATATAAACTCTGATCCTATACTGGGCCTCATGTAAGAAAACTCTGATAGAAAAAATCACCAAAATTTTTAAATCGCCATTTTTGATAGCATTTCTATCACGGTACGCAGAAAGGCCTGAATACCAGTGATAGCCACATTTGCGAAATTGGCGAGTAGCCAGCGACGATAGGATCTACCCTCTAAAAAGGGCTCACCCGGTGAGTTCTATCTGTTGCAGAGAGAGAGAGCCATCTCTTCCTGCGCAAATATCGCCGGGATAAAAATATTTTTAATTTAAATTATATAACTAGTGTACGTGAGCAGGGGGTCTCCGGAGCAGAACTGCATTGGTTTCAGGTCCAGGGACCCCTGCTTCCCGAGATACAGGTCCCGTTATAGGGTGGCGGTATCTCCTATGCAATGAAATGTACCGGTCACGTGACGCGAGACATTTCAATGCATTGGAGATACCGGCACCCAATAATGGGGCCTGTATCTCGTTTAGCAGGGGGTCCCCGGACCTGAAACCGACGCGGTTCTGCTCCGGAGACCCCCTGCTCACGTACACTTGTCATAAAATTTTAATTAAAATCCGTAGTAAGACCCAATACAAAAACCACCTCCTGTGCCCTAAAGTATTTAATTGTTTATTAGAGGTTTTATTTAGGTAATTGATTGGTTGGCTAGTGCTTGTAATTTGTGTTTATGGGTGTTTAGGGGCTTGTTGAATGTGTTTTATTCTTGTGTATTTTGGACATTCCTGCTTTTGTATTATGGTGTTCATTGACTGCTATATTAGCTTATCATGCCCATATTATATGGGTATGATGTACTACTATCGCAATCAATGGGTACAGGGTGGGTATAGTGGGTCCATGGTGGGTGGCAAGGCTTCCCGGGTGGGTAGTGGGGGAGGGTGGGTTAACCCCTTAATTACTTTAGCGATTACTAACCGCTAAGTTGATTCTTAATAATTAATCCTCGACTCAGCATATGTCGGGATCATCTCCAGTACATCGGATCGAACACCTTCGAAGGATTTCCCACTGTTACAGCCCTGGAAAAGTACGAGCAGCTCGGAGGAGAAATAATTGAGTCTGACACCAGTGTGCGTCAAAAATCTCTCCTGTTTATTAGGCGATTTCAGTCAGGTTATATAGCCAAGCGAAAACAAAGATGATTACATGCCAATTTCTATTTCCCTTATTTTGTGCTTATGTTAGACATAACAAAATAAATGATTTAATATCTGGAAACTCCCGTACATCACATGATTCAAGATTAAATTGCTGAGACCGTACATAATTTCCCTGTTTGTACCTTGTTTGGTCAATACTTCCGATTTCAACACAGAAGCTCAGCCAACATTATATACAGAAAAAGGGTAGTTTGAAAAATGTTAGTTAAATCGTGTGACTAAGCATAATGGCAGTGTTAGTATAAAATGGTTATACAATATATATATTATCATTGATTAAGGGGCTAGGGGCCATTAGATTGTATGTTGTATGTATTCTTTCTGGTAACGGAGGACATGGCCCTGCAGTATGCTGATGAGGACGCCTTCATCTTGGCAGAGTTAAGTAGAACGGTATTTATTTACTTTATTTATGCTGCCTGGCTAATGTTGTGTTTAATAATGGGAAAATAGTCTATTATCCATATCTGGAAAATAGTTAATATGCACATTACTGTACTGCATGTGTTTGGTTGGGGGGAGGTGTATTTATTGAAATATAGGCCAAGTTTATTGTTTTTAAATACAGGAATGGTACTGCAGGCCAGTGGGGACCCACAGGAACCACCCGAGGACCCCGGAAGCCCATGGGGAACAAACGAGGACCCACATGGCCCCAGACACCCCATTGGGGCCCACGGACACCCGCTGGGACCACCTGGAGACCCACAGAGCCTCATGGGGACCAGCTGAGGGCCACCAGACATCCATGGGAACCACCCGGGGTGCCCTTTGGGCCCACGACACTCACGGGGACCACCCGGGGACACCTGACGGCCTGTGGTATTAATCATGTGTCTAAACAAATAAATAATGTTTTTATGTGGGGGCACAGGGGGTGGATGGGTTGTATATTGGTGTTTATTACATATTGTAATGGTTATTGGGGGTCTAGCATGTGGGTAGTAGGGCTGTTGTGTGTATTTTGGTTTATTGTGGGTAGTGGGGGTGGGTGAAGGGGGTAGTAGCCCCAAGAATGTATGTTTAGGCCTACCGGGTGGATAGAGGGAGGGGTTAACCCCTTCATTACCTTAGTGGTATTAACCGCTAAAGTAATGAAGGGATTAAGTCCAACCGCAACTCCCCCGCAAGGCAAAAACTCGCACCAAGGGCCAAATACCACCTTCACCCACCCTCGCAAGAAGCATGGCACTAGTGGTTAACCCCATCATTGCCTTAGCGGTTAGCCGCTACGGTTATGATGTTGCCTGTAAATGTATGTTTCATGCATCTGATTCATGCCGGGGGTCTCCGGTGCAGGTATTAATGGATATCCGCTCCGGAGTCTCCCGGCATCAATCCGGGGCAGGAAAAATGCATTTTTTTTTTAAGTGCCGTCTCGCCGCTTATCGGCAGCTTCTCACCACCATTTAGCCAACTTTATGTGGCGGGACGATTTGGAGAGGAAATCTCAATTCTAGAGCGGTGATTAGCTGTGATAAGCTGATCGGGGCGACTAGAATTGAGCGAGTTTGAAAAAATAGCAATAAGCGGCTTATCGGCGCGCGTTTGCCGATTTTTTTTCCCTTGGCAAAACATAAATGGCGATTTTGCCTCTGATCGCTAATTTATCGGGGTTCACTGAATAGCAGTAGGATTTTTTGGTGATAAGCAGGCGATAAGGGGCTTATCGCTGCTTACAGCATGAGGCCCACTCTGTGTGTTATTTTCTCACCTCTATCTGTAACAAGCACTGTACGCCTAATGTTACAGTAAATATAAAATGTTACAAGTATTGTCTTTGGGAAATAATTGTACCTAGTACCTTTTGGGGAGATTGCCCTAATTTTTGGACACGTTTGGCTAAACTGGGGTTTTATTCAATAAGTATTTTTTTCTGGTAGAAAGGGGGACGCTAGGAGTCCTTAATTATAAATGATTAAATTCATCTTGGTGGTGGCAGTGTAATTGGTGTGTAGTGTGACCGTTTTGAGGGTGGGTGGGGGGCGTAATTTTTAGTATCCTAGTGAGTAAGGCAACTGGCAGTATTAGGGGGCAGTATTGGGGGGGAGGATGACGGTAGGGGGTAGCCGGCCTTCATTAATAAAGTTGGAGCCCGGCTGGCTGCCCCTGAAACCGTTTGGCAAGGGCTGAGAGTGTCAGCTCTTGGGTCTAATATTGCACCTTACTGACTTTGGGAGTGGGAGTTGTAGGTGGGATTATTGGGTAAAAATGTGTTAAGATTTTGTGGAGGAGTTCGGGGGACAAAGTTACCACTAGTCCCGGAATTCCCCCAACGCGCAGGCATGATTTGCGGGTGCGCGAGGTGATTATACCGGGGCTACACAGTGTCCCCCAGAATCCCGGTTTTTGAGCCCAAGTATCCCATACCCATTTCGCTCACATGCATACGGTTCCCCAAGTGATACAAGTTTATTAAAAGGGTGTTTTACTTTTTATTCTGTATGTATTAATGTCTATACAGTCAGCATATATTTAAATGATTTATGCGTGCGCCACCGTTTCCTTTAGTATTCACAGTGATTTATCAATACAATATAAATAACCATAAAATGTTATCCAACCGAATACTTCTCAACCTCTCCTGGAAATGTACTAAGATTTCCCACGAATGCAGTCTTGGTTTGGAGTGGAAAGGGAGCGATCCAATCAGGGACACATCATGTGAATAAAAAACATAAAAAAACAATAATTGTGCAGTATGTTAATTTAATGTTGATCGGACGCAGTTCTTGGCTCTTGGGGCAATTCTACTTACAGCAATAATAGATATTTAAAGCCTTTATCTGACTCAGTCAGAAGATGTGTAGATTGTTAGTATTGAGGTTTCAGTTATTCCCCAGACATTTCTCCCGCAGTTTGGGCAGTTCCAGAGATGAAGACACTCAAAACCCCATGTGGCAGTATGAAAATGAAGAGACAAAAAAAGCCCAATAGTGCAGGTTGCAGAAACAATGTCTTTTATGTAAGTAAGGGATAAGAGATGTACTCACACTTTGTACATACAATTAGTACATATAAAGGTATCTTTTGTGGTAAGATGCTGGTGTTCGTGGCAGTGTTTTCTCCCGATCCTCCTGTATACCCAGCCGCGCCTGCGGCGGTGGCGTCTGACGTCACTTCCCTCTCGCGGTCAACCGCATCTGTGGGAAATGGATTGTGACGTGCTGGAGGGAGGTCTGCAAGGGAGTTCCAGCGTTCGGCGTCTTCTCATGAAGGCAGCTGCAGCAAGATGAATTAGCTCTACGCGTTTCGCTGTTACAGCTTCGTCAGGAGCAATATGTCATATCAGTGTCGTATATTTATACCAATAAATACTTAATTATATAATTGATTAATTACTTACAGGGTTGCATTCTAATTTAAGCACCAATTCAACATTTATAATTTTAACCCACAGGTTCGCCTTTACATAGGCACAAATAACTCTGTGGACCAAAAAAAACTTTATTTAAAAATATAATTTAATATGATATTTAATACTTTATAATATACAAATAAACAACAAGAAAATATTTAAAAACCAAATGACTAAAATACATACTATGTCATAAATAATGATTAGTCTTCATATAGGTGGTACTCTCAATATTGCACGTGGGGGGGCAGGGGGGGGAGAGGAAGAGAGGAACAAATGGAGGGAGAAGCAGAGAGATAAAAAGGGTATAAGTTATGGAACATAATTAATATACCATATATTGAAAAGGAAGCTATGTTAATGGCAGGGTTAAAAGGAGCAAATTAGCAAGCCTATGTTATAAATATCTACTGTAAAATTACTATGGTGCTATGAATTTAAAAAGAGATGTATCAAACTTCTTTACAATTATCATTTAAGTTTAAAATAATGAAATAATAAAATATTATTTCAAATATTTAATTCTTGAACTATTAAAAGAACCCTATATCACACATATTAAAATCATTAAAAATATATGATTACCTAATAAAAATACACAATTCAAAGGGCATATTACAAAGGACGTACAGAGAATACAAAACATGTATATAGGTGGGCATGCAAGAGTTATACAAATATAAAATTAGTTATGTAAAAAAGGTAAGATCTCAAAGTCTGAATTCAGGCCGTATGGAATTAATGTATGTAATTTATGAATCCAGTACATTTCTCTTTTACTTAGGTCTACAGTACCTCTCTGCTGCGTCCCATCCAATGTTGTTTTACATTTTCAATGGCGGTAAATCTGAGACTCTCAGGATTGGATTGATGGTATTTAGCATAGTGTTTAGAAACACTATGAGTTAAAATGCCCCTTCTTATGTTGCTTAAATGTTCTATGATGCGGGTACGTATAGGTCTTGATGTTTTCCCTACGTATTGTAACCCGCATGGGCACTGAAGGACATAGATGACAAAATCAGTAGTACAATTTATGTATTGTTTAATATTAAATGTTTCTTTGCTCCTGAAATTCATGAAACTGGTTTTCTCTTTCATTTTATGTTTGCAGGCTTTGCATGATCCACATCCATAAAAGCCTGTCAGAGTTTTTAACCAGCTCTGATTGTCGTCTTTTATGTTTTTTAAAGCGCTTGGTGCTATTAGACTTTTAATATTTTGTGCCCTCTTAAAAATTATTTTTGGCCTTTCTGGTAAAATTTCATTTAAAATGGTATCTGATTTTAAAATATGCCAATGTTTGCGTATGATTTTTCCTATATTTTTTGACTCTTTATTGAAGGTAGTGAGAAAAGCTGTATCGTATATATTATTTTCTGAACTGGAAGGTTTTTTCTGTGGCTCTAAAAGATCTTTTCTTTGTAGGTTCTTTGCCTTTGTTAGTTCCATATCCAAAGTTTCTTTGCTATAAATTTTTTCTATAAAACGATTTTCTAAAATCTTACATTGGTCTTCAAAAATGTTATCCTCCGTGCAATTCCTACGTAGTCTCCTATACTGACTATAGGGAACTCCATCCATCCATTGATGGTGGTGGCAACTTGTTCTTAAAATAAAATTGTTGCAATCCACGTTTTTAAAATGTGTTTTTGTTTTTATTGCACCTCCTTCTATGTATATATTTCAATCCAGATACTCAATATAATTTTCACTAATTGTGTCCCCCAGAATCCCGGTTTTTGAGCCCAAGTATCCCAGACCCATTTCGCTCACATGCATACGGTTCCCCAAGTGATACAAGTTTATTAAAAGGGTGTTTTACTCTTTTATTCTGTATGTATTAATGTCTATACAGTCAGCACAGACATCGGAGCTCAAAGGCGAGAAAGGATGTCCAGAGGTGAGAAGACCGTTTGGTGAGCGGGGAAGGGCGAAGTACAAGGTCCAGAGAACAAAGGGCACCCCACTGGGGCATCTTCAGGACTGCAAGACCTGGTGGAGCCTGCCCAGCGGGTGGCAATGGGCTGACTGGGGGAAGTTGCTGCTGGTAGGCGCATTTCCCATTGGCCGATTCATATTTCCCGCTCGCCAGGCTTTTCAGGCCTAAGCATTCCACAAACATTGATTGGGTAAAGCCAGGCGGGCCTCCGGCTCGTGGTTGGCTTTCGAGAAAATCCCCGCTCTCTGATTGGTCACCAGTCTGACTTCCATGCTAGAGTTCGCTCAGTGGAGTGTCTGTAAGGTGACGTCCCGATCCGAGAACAAGACCATGTAGCGGCTTGAGTCGGTGACGCACTGGCGGCTTTTCAAAGTTGCATTGTTGCGAATAGCAGAGCAACCGGCTTCATTTTTGGAGAAAGTCTGTCTTGCAGAGACTAAGGGCCTCATGCAGTAAGCAGCGGAAAAAAACATTAGCCAGTTTTGGAACTAGCCATGTTTTTGGCGTATTAAACTCGCTGTATGCTTTAAGGGCCGAGTCCCTGGCAAATGAATGCGCCACCACCATTTGATATAATGGCGAGTAACTGGTGGCGGGATGGCTGCCTGGCGAGAAGCTGCCGAGAAGCCGTCCCCTGCCGAGATGTGTCTGCAGCAGAGAGAGATCCATTGCTCTCTCGGCGCAAACATCAGCATATTAAAAATTATGTTATATACAATTTTATTCATAGTGTACATGTGCAGGGGGTCTCCGGAGCTGAACCACATTGGTTTTAGGTCTGGGGACCTCCTGCTTCCCGAGATACAGACCCCTTTAGAAGGTGCCGGTATCCCTCTGCATTTAAAGATCCCGATCACGTGACCGCGGAATGTAAACAAAGCAGAGGGATACCGGCACCCCCTAAAGGGTCCTGTATCTCGGGAAGCAGGGGGTCCCCGGACCTAAAACCAAAGCGCTTCAGCTCCGTAGACCCTCTGCACATCTACACTATGAATAAAACACAAATATTAATAAACAATCATTCCTTACCTTTGCGGCTATCTGCTATGGTAACGAAGCAGCATGAATATATTTTTAATAATAGTGTACTGTGAGCAGGGGGTCCCCTGAGCTGAACCGCATTGCTTTGTGGACCAGGGACCCCCTGCTTCCCGAGTTACAGGCCCCAGTATGTGTCATCGGGTGGCAGTGTCGCCGCCATCTTTATAGCGTCCCATTCGCGCCGTGTCCACTATAAATATGGCGGCGACACTGTAAACGATGCCCCAAACCGGGGCCTGTAACTCGGGAAGCAGGGGGTCCCTGAGCCACACATCAATGCGGTTCAGATCAGGAGACCCCCTGCTTCCGCACAATATTATTAAAATACATAAATGCTGCTTCATTACCATAGCGTATAGCCGCTAAGGCAATGAAGGGGTTAAGGCAGAATAGCATGTTTATTTGGGACATTTGCTCACAATAAACATTGCAAAAAACAACATACAACCCCTGTGTATTTAAAATAGGTGTCTGCCTCGGGTGGTTCCCACGGGGGTCTGGGGAACTCACGAGTGCTCACTATGGGTCCGCGGTGCCCCCACGGATGTGGGACCACCGCTTCATCCCCGCATGTGTCACCCATGGTCCCACCAGCCTGATACCCGTGAGATACCCGAGGAGACCGCAGGTGGTCTCCAGAGGTCTCACGCAGAACCACGGAACAAACCTGAATGTAAAAAAAATAAACCTGGCCTATACATTCTTATACATACATACCCCCCACCCCCCCCCCTCCCCAACACCTACAGTACAATAATGTGCAAAATAACTATTATCCAGATAGGGATAATAGATTATTTTCCCATTATTAAACACATTAACTAGCATATTCAAATAAATAAAGTACTACTGACCTCATCAATAAGAAGCCCCCGTCGGCAGCAACATCCTTGTCTTTCGTTGCCCACAAAATACATAGCCAATACAAAGCCAATACATTGCAATTACATTCAAATATCAATTAACCCCTTAAACACCTAATCGGATAATAACCGCAAAGGTAATTAAGGGGTTAAGCCACACTGGCCCGATACCCACCCTTCACCCATGAATTTGTACAGAGAATTGTCTTTCCGCCGCTTACTGCATTATGCCCTAAGACAGAAGCGAGGACCAAGTTCTAAACGTATAACGTAGCGGTCCCTGTTGGGTATTCTTCAGGGAAGCTCGGGACAGGGTAAGCCTTCCGAAACAGGCGCCCTGGACCTATTTGAGGCGTTTTCAATCCCAGACCCCCAGTAAGTGCGTATTCCGTCTGTATTTTGTATTTCATTTTGTGTACGCGGGTTTACCCGAATAAAAGTGCTGCTCTCCCGTGACAATGATATATTCCTACACCTCTAGTCTCCTTCTGTCACTCCGCCCTCTTCTTGCTGCAGTTCCTGTCGAACCCTCTCTTCATTACGTCCTTCAATCCCTTGATATTTAAATAAATAAAAGACAGGGTTTGCCGTGGTGGGCAAACATACAAAAAACAAACTCTCTCCCATCCCTTCCTAACTCACTTACCCTCCTGCTCACCCACACTGCCAGAGAGGAGACAGGTCCAAGTGGTGTCCAACACACACAGTAGCCTAGGGTACAGAGCAACGCCAGCAACTTCCCATGGAAAAAAGTGAGATTTCTACCTCAAACTATAACACCAAACGGCTCAGGCAGCGCAGCATGCTGGGGGATTAACCCTTTCTGTCACCGTCAGGTTCTTTGGCTTTGCCAGGTGCTCTATAAAGTTATTATAATAACAGCGTCTCCTCATATCACCCGATCCTGCTGGGAGTATTAATGTCATTTATCACATTTGAATCTTTCCAAATGAAATGTTCTCATCATCAAAGTTATTTGGAAATGCAAATGAAAGTCACAGAGCTGCTACCTCCGGGTAACGTTATACTGGTGCTGTCTGAGGCCTTCAACTGGGCTTGGAAATGGGTAAAACCGGGTTTGGAAGTCGGAAAATTCTCAAAACAAGCACTTAAAATTATATCCAGTTTATATTATTGGAAATTCCCCCTTTACAAAACATATTATACACAATTAATCAAGAAACAACCAAAATAGTATTTCCTATGAGGAAAATGGCGGCCAGCATTGTGTACCCATTGTGAACGCACACACCCAGAAAGGGAGAAATCTCTGCACAGAACATAAAGTCTCCGGCTGTTTGGCTTCTCACTGTGTTAAATAATTACCCCCATATTATACTGCAGGTCCCTGTATCTCATGTCTGTTCATGTTGGGCGCAGCAGTCTAGGAGAGAGTCATATACATTTAGAAAGTACGCTGCCCCTCCCTTAGCCCTGTATATAACCTTTAGGTAACACTTAGGTGTCTAGATTGGGAAAGTGTCCCAGAAATAATCTGTTTTAATCTCTTTCGTTAGATTATTTTGGAGAATATTAATCTGAACAAAATCTTTCTGAAATGTAAATTATTTTTTGCTATTTTTTGCGTGGGAACTTTAGCATTTTAATAACAAACCCTTTTTTATGTTCTCTGAACCCTCCCGTCACTTTTCTGTGAAGCTGGAAACACGTTTTATTCTTACTGTAAATTCAGCAAAATAACTGATACGGCCCAAATAAAGGTTCGGTGCCAGAGATGTGATCTGAGAGATCCCAACCACAACATCTAGAAGAAACCCAGAATGGAGACACCAGGACATTTGCATGTGCTTTGCACACACGTTTATTTTATCCCGGCTCTGCCCCATGTGCCAGTCAGATACCGAGGCACCAGGTGTAACGCTCATACATAAGAGAGGAAGAGCAGTAACACACGCAGAAGAGCAATATGCAGCCTTGGGTTGATATATTGCTGATAACCATCAGTATAATTCCCTGCATAGCAGGCACCATCTTCAACTGGTGTATCATGGCTGTGAGCTACAGAAACTGGAGAAAAGATATCAGCCTGAATCAGTGTGATCTCATCCTACTTAGTATGGGTCTGTCTAATGTAGTCCTGCAGTGTATAATGAATACAGAGTTGTTCCTGCACATGCTCTGGTCTCACCTCCGGTTCTACAGAGAGATCTACTTAGCTATCATTTTTCTTGAGAAATTCATAATATTCTTAAGCTTCTGGCTCACTGCCTGGCTCTGTGTCTACTACTGCATCAAAATTTCCAACTTCATGCATCGTCTCTTCTTCCGAGTGAAGCTATGGGTTTCTTCTGTGTTGCAGAAGCTGCTGCTGATGTCAGCCGTGGGATCCTTTATTATAAGTGTCCCATCTCTGTGGATTTGCCGTCAAATAGATCCCCAGGAAAACAGCACTTACAGTCTCACAGCCAACTGCAGTGCGGTCAGTGAAACATCTGCTTTATTTATCTCTAACATAGTCATCGTGGCCATGCTAGGATGCTGTTTGCCCTTTCTGCTATCATTCATTGCTATTGGGCTCACACTGACGTCTCTCTGGGGACACATCTGGAGGATGAAGCAGAAGACATCAGACTTCAGCATTCCCCGGTTACAGGTTCATTCCAGAGCAGCCAGGAACATGATACTGCTTGTTGTCCTCTCCATGGTTGTCTGCATAACAGAGGTCTGCTTCCTCTCCTTTCCTGATGATCCGGAAAACATTTTGCTAACAATCTGTTGGTACGTTACCATGTCCTACCCCGCAGCACAAGCCTTCCTCCTAATCCAGGGGAACACCAAGTTAAGGAGAGTGTGTCAGGGGCTCCTACACTGCATTAACCCTTTGAGAGCCTCATGAGACTGATCATGGACTTTTTTAGCTCATGTTCTAGAGGAGATCGGGTTCCGCGCTCATGTGGAGAGCAGCGCATGACCTTTCGGTAAAGAAGTGTATCCTGTTTATTGCGACGCAAACATATTTTGGGACTGAACACATTTTATGTAGCTGCTTTTGCGAGTCCTCTGGAAGTGGGATCCAGTCTCTGACCCCACGGTTCTGGCTGGATTTATTACTGTACTTTAGTTAATACTTTGTGTTGCTGTCACATCCACATTAGTTTCTTCATCATGTAATGAGCCACTTACACTGCGGTGTCTGTAACACAATAAATATACAACTGCTAGTAATAAATGTGCTCCCTTGTTTGTGTTTATAGACAGGTAATTGTACAGAGGGAAGTTACCGATGTAACAGCAGAACCAGAGCAGGAGATAATGTCTCTCACTCATGGTAATTTATGTATGTATGTATATATCTTTATTTATATAGCGCCATTAATGTACATAGCGCTTCAAAGAAGTAATACATGTGACATAATAATCGAAATAACTAATAAAAGATCCTGGTAATTAGCGCTTCAGATGTAAAAGTAACATTAGGACCCGACGTCCCTTCCCTGAAGAACTTACGATCTAAGTGGTTCATAGGAAGAACGTACAGAGACAGTAGGAAGGTGTTTTGGTAAGAGTGTGTGCAAGGAGCCAAGGTTGATGTATGAAGTAACAGAGATTGAATCCCTGCGCTTCTCCCTTTGGGATTGCAATCAATGGGGAATATATATATATATGGTGTAAAAATCTATAAGATAAAGGAGACTTTTGGTTACATCCTTTGATCAAATAATGCCAAGCCTGTTAACCACGTCAAGGTAAGTCTCTATAGCAGGTCCCTACGCTAAATGCATACTAATGTTATGTGAAATAAACCCAGAAGGGGTTAATATATCCAAGCATATGCCTATGTAACCTAGTGCAGGTAAAAACTGGTAAATACCAGTGAGGATACTCACATGTCTGCAAGTAAAGTGTATGATGATGTATGAAGTGTATAGTATCACCCGTGGGAACCAATCGGGGTGCCCTCAGACATCCGCGGGTACAACCTGTGGACCCCCGCCGACCTGTGTTATTAATCCTGTATATAAAAAAATACATTATGGTTTTATGTGAGGGCAAAGGGGGTGGGTTGTTTATTGGTGCTTACTACATATTTTAATATAAAATGTATTACTAGTGTAGATGAGCAGGCGGTCTCCGAAGCAGAACACTGTTGATTTAAGGTCCGGGGACCCCCTGCTTCCCTAGATACAGGCCCCGTTATGGGGTGCCGGTATTTCCTATGCATTGAAATGTCCCGGTCACGTGATGCAAGACATTTACATGCATCGGAGATACCGGCACCCCAGAACAGGGCCTGTATGTCGGGAAGCAGGGGGTCCCTGGGCCTGAAACCAATGCGGTCCTACTCCGGAGACCCCCTGCTCACATACACTTGTCATAAAATTTAAATCTGTAGTAAGCACCAGTACACAACCCACCCCCTTTGCCCCCACATAAAACCATTATTATTGTTTTATACACAGAATTAATTCCACGGGCCGGCAGGGGTCCCCGGGTTTTCCCTCTGGTGTCCGTGGGCCCCACAGGGCACCCCGAGTGGTTCCCACAGTGTCTGTGGGCCCTCGGGTTGTCCACACGAGGCTCTCTGGGCCTCCTGGTGGTCCCAGCGGGTGTCTATGGGCCCCAAAGGGGTCCACTGGTGGTCCCAGCGGTTGTCTGGGGGTCCCAGGGTCATCCTCACGGGTGTCTCGGGTCCTCAGGTAGTCCCTATGGGTGTCTGGGGGCCCCACAGGGGTCCCCACAGTTGTTCAGGGGTCCTCAGGTGGTCCCCGTTGGTCCCCGCTAGCCTGCGGTACTATTCCTGTATTAAAAAAAAATAAACATGGCCTACATTTCAATAAATCCAACTCCCCCCCCTCCACCAGACACATATGTACAGTAATGTGCAAAATAACTATTATCCAGATATGGATAATAGATTATTTGTCCATTATTAAACACAACATTAGCCAGACAGCATGAATAAAGTAAATAAAAACTGTTCTACTTACCCCTGCCAACATTAAGGGCATCCTCGTCAGCATACTGCAGGGCCATGGCCTCCGTTGCCAGAAAGAATACATAAAAAATACAATGTAATGTCCCTGAACCCCTTAATCACCTTAGCGGTTAATAAGTGCTATAGTAATTAAGGGGTTAACCCACCCTCCCCGCTACCCACCCGGGAGGCCGAACCACCCACTCCGGACCCACTATACCCTCTGTGTACCCATTGATTGGCATAGTAGTACATCAACCCATATAATATGGGCATGATAAGCTACTATAGCAGTCAATTGTTACTCATACCAAAGCATGAATATCCAAAATAATTCACTTGTAACACCAGAGGAGAGCCAGACCCAGGAATGCCAAAGGAGAGCCAGACCCAGGCACACCAGAGGAGAGCCAGACCCAGGCACACCAGAGTAGAGCCAGACCCAGTCATGCCAGAGGAGAGCCAGACCCAGTCATGCCAGAGGAGAGCCAGACCCAGGCACACAGAGGAGAGCCAGACCCATGAACGCCAAAGGAGAGCCAGACCCAGGCACACCAGAGGAGAGCCAGACCCAGGAACGCCAAAGGAGAGCCAGACCCAGGCACACCAGAGGAGAGCCAGACCCAGGCACACCAGAGTAAAGCCAGACCCAGTCATGCCAGAGGAGAGCCAGACCCAGTCATGCCAGAGGAGAGCCAGACCCAGGCACACAGAGGAGAGCCAGACCCATGAACGCCAAAGGAGAGCCAGACCCAGGCACACCAGAGGAGAGCCAGACCCAGGAACGCCAAAGGAGAGCCAGACCCAGGCACACAAGAGGAGAGCCAGGCCCAGGCACGCCAGAGGAGAGCTAGACCCAGGCACGCCAGAGGAGAGCCAGGCCCAGGCACGCCAGAGGAGAGCTAGACCCAGGCACGCCAGAGGAGAGCCAGGCCCGGGCACGCCAGAGGAGTGGCAGACCCAGGCACACAGAGGAGAGCCAGACCCAGGCACACCAGAGGAGAGCCAGGCCCGGGCACACCAGAGGAGAGCCAGACCCAGACACACCAGAGGAGAGCCAGACCCAGGAACGCCAGAGGAGAGCCAGACCCAGACACACCAGAGGAGAGCCAGACCCAGGCACGCCAGAGGAGAGCCAGACCCAGTCACGCCAGAGGAGAGCCATACCCAGGCACACAGAGGAGAGCCAGACCCAGGCACACCAGAGGAGAGCCAGACCCAGTCACGCCAGAGGAGAGCCAGACCCAGTCACACAGAGGAGAGCCAGACCCAGGCACACAGAGGAGAGCCAGACCCAGGCACACAGAGGAGAGCAAGACCCAGGCACACAGAGGAGAGCCAGACCCAGGCACACCAGAGGAGAGCCAGACCCAGGAACACCAGAGAAGAGCCAGACCCAGGCACGCCAGAGGAGAGCCAGACCCAGGCACACAGAGGAGAGCCAGACCCAGGCACACCAGAGGAGAGCCAGACCCAGGCACGCCAGAGGAGAGCCAGACCCAGGCACGCCAGAGGAGAGCCAGGCCCAGGCACACAGAGGAGAGCCAGACCCAGGCACACAGAGGAGAGCCAGACCCAGGCACACAGAGGAGAGCCAGACCCAGGCACGCCAGAGGAGAGCCAGACCCAGGCACACAGAGGAGAGCCAGACCCAGGCACACAGAGGAGAGCCAGACCAGGCACACCAGAGGAGAGCCAGGCCCAGGCACACAGAGGAGAGCCAGACCCAGGCACGCCAGAGGAGAGCCAGACCCAGGCACACATAGGAGAGCAAGACCCAGGCACACAGAGGAGAGCCAGATCCAGGCACACCAGAGGAGAGCAAGACCCAGGCACACAGAGGAGAGCCAGATCCAGGCACGCCAGAGGAGAGCCAGGCCCAGGAACGCCAGAGGAGAGCCAGACCCAGGCACACAGAGGAGAGCCAGACCCAGGCACGCCAGAGGAGAGCCAGACCCAGGCACACCAGAGGAGAGCCAGGCCAAGGCACACAGAGGAGAGCCAGACCCAGGCACACCAGAGGAGAGCTAGGCCCAAGCACGCCAGAGGAAAGCCAGGCCCAGGCACACAGAGGAGAGCCAGACCCAGGCACACAGAGGAGAGCCAGACCCAGGCACACAGAGGAGAGCCAGACCCAGGCACACAGAGGAGAGCCAGACCCAGGCATGCCAGAGGAGAGCCAGACCCAGGCACACAGAGGAGAGCCAGACCCAGGCACACAGAGGAGAGCCAGACCCAGGTACGCCAGAGGAGAGCCAGACCCAGGCACACCAGAGGAGAGCCAGGCCCAGGCACGCCAGAGGAGAGCCAGACCCAGGCACACAGAGGAGAGCCAAACGCAGGCACACAGAGGAGATCCAGGCCCAGGCACACAGAGGAGAGCCAGGCCCAAGCACGCCAGAGGAGAGCCAGGCCCGGGCACACCAAAGGAGAGCCAGACCCAGGAACGCCAAAGGAGAGCCAGACGCAGGCACGCCAGAGGAGAGCCAGACCCAGGCATATAGAGGAGAGCCAGACCCAGGCACACAGAGGAGAGCCAGGCCCAAGCACGCCAGAGGAGAGCCAGACCCAGGCACACCAGAGGAGAGCTAGGCCCAAGCACGTCAGAGGAGAGCCAGACCCAGGCACACAGAGGAGAGCCAGGCCCAGGCACACAGAGGAGAGCCAGGCCCAGGAACGCCAGAGGAGAGCCAGACCCAGGCACGCCAGAGGAGAGCCAGACCCAGGCACACCAGAGGAGAGCCAGACCCAGGCACACAGAGGAGAGCCAGATCCAGGCACACAGAGGAGAGCCAGGCCCAAGCACGCCAGAGGAGAGCCAGACCCAGGCACACCAGAGGAGAGCTAGGCCCAAGCACGCCAGAGGAGAGCCAGACCCAGGCACACCAGAGGAGAGCCAGACCCAGGAACACAGAACAGAGCCAGGCCCAGGCATGCCAGAGGAGAGCCAGACCCAGGCACACAGAGGAGAGCCAGGCCCAGGCACACCAGAGGAGAGACAGGCCCGGGCACACCAGAGGAGAGCCAGACCCAGGCACACCAGAGGAGAGCTAGGCCCTGGCCCACCAGAGGAGAGCTAGGCCCAGGCACGCCAGAGGAGAGCCAGACCCAGGCACACCAGAGGAGAGCCAGACCCAGGCACACAGAGGAGAGCCAGACCCAGGCACACCAGACGAGAGCCAGGCCCAGGCACACCAGAGGAGAGCCAGACCCAGGCACACCAGAGGAGAGCCAGACCCAGGAACGCCAGAGGAGAGCCAGACCCAGGCACACCAGGGGAGAGCCAGACCCAGGCACACAGAGGAGAGCCAGACCCAGGCACACCAGAGGAGAGCCAGGCCCGGGCACACCAGAGGAGAGCCAGGCCCAGGCACGCCAGAGGAGAGCCAGACCCAGGCACACCAGAGGAGAGCCAGACCCAGGCACACCAGATGAGAGCCAGACCCAGGCACGCCAGAGAAGAGCCAGGCCCAGGCATGCCAGAGGAGAGCCAGACCCAGGCACGCCAGAGGAGAGCTAGGCCCAGGCACGCCAGAGGAGAGCTAGGCCCAGGCACGCCAGAGGAGAGTCAGACCCAGGAACACCAGAGGAGAGCTAGGCCCAGGCACGCCAGAGGAGAGCCAGACCCAGGCACACCAGAGGAGAGCCAGACCCAGGCACACAGAGGAGAGCCAGACCCAGGCACACCAGAGGAGAGCCAGACCCAGGCACACCAGAGGAGAGCCAGACCCAGGCACACAAGAGGAGAGCCAGACCCAGGCACACAGAGGAGAGTGAAAAAACAAGATTCTGCGCTCATATATAGTGGTAAGATAATTGGTGATGTGACTCTTAAAAAGTGAATGTGAATACAACCTTATAAAGATGAGGTTTTGTGCAGCTGTTCTGGTGGAAGGCTCAGTACTCCAAGCTAGTAGAAAAAAGAAGAAAAAGAACAGCACAAAAAAAACCTCATAGTGTAGTATATTTAAAAAAGCAATTTATAAGTAAAGGGTGAGTATTGCACGTACATCTAATTAGTATTTACACAGCATGACATGTTTGGGACATGTTACCCATCTGTACACAGCAAGTCACGATCGCGGTGCAGGACTTGGAGATCTTTCCTCTGATGGCAGGGGCACAGGGTCGTGGAGGCCAGCTCGTTGTTGGAATTCCCTCTCAGTCCCTAGCGGTATCACCGCCGTCGCCGTCCGTTCAGAGGAGTTCCTCTACTTCCGGATTAGTCCACGTTAGCGTCTGACGTCATCAGACGGCGTCTCCTGGTATCGAAGTCGCGTCGCGCTGGGTAACACCAAACCAGCAGCAAGTCCCAAACTCAGCGGTGTAAAGGGGAAATACAACAGTGGGTATAGAGAATAATGGAACGCGCCCTCTCCTACGCGTTTCGTTCCCTGAAGAAGTTTTTCGAAACGAAACGCGTTTCTCTATACCCACGAAACGCGTTGGATAGATTATTTGCTTTTAATTAGTCCAATTGGTGATTTTATACCCAAAACTTGTATTTTTGTGGCATATTTCGATCGTGTGGTGTTTACCTTTAAGCGCCGTAAAATCTTCACTTACGGCCATCCGCACTTTACGGCCGTCGTGAAACTCTATGGGACACATGGACTAACAGCTCCAAAGCTAACCGGAGGCTGGAACCTCTCTGATTCCTACCAGCGTTTATACTGGTAACCAGCTGGACGGAGAGGTGATCGGGAGAGCTTACTGACAAGTAAGACTCAAACTGTACCAACACAGCCCCAAGCAGAAGCTGCGTCCTGAAGTGTCCTGAAGTGCCCAGATGGTCCGTTCAGCAAGTGGAGGAAAAGTTCCTGGCAGTGAGATGGATGTCCCTCGATGCAGTACTTACCCTGTGATGCCTGGTAACACATGTCTATGTACATGAAATGCTGTCTTATTACTAATCTGATGTACGCAGATATATTACCCTATAAACAAATAATCAATTGATTGTATTTACTTCACTATGTGCGTTTGCGCTTTTGTTTTTCTTGTTACACCAGAGGAGAGCCAGACCCAGGCACGCCAGAGGAGAGCAGGTAGTAGGCGAATTGCTGCTCCTCAATATTGGTGTTCTGAAAGTGGTTCATGGAAAAAGAGGCCAGTGTAAGGTAAAGCTGTAGTATAGAGCCTACAGCTGTCGCCCCCACCTGTAGCAAGAGCTTCCCCACAAGCAGCAAGAGCTGCCCCCCTCCAACAGCAAGAGTGTCCCCCTCCAGCAGCAAGAACTGCCCCCCCAGCAGCAAGGGCTGCCCCCCACAGAAAGAGCTGCCCCCCCCCCCAGGAGCAAGAGCTGCAGAATCAGCCATAGGGAATATCGATTCTTGATGGTGATCTTGTTAAGACCTCTATAATCGATACACAATTGTAGAGATCCATCCTTTTTTTTACAAAGAATAAGCCTGCTATGGTGTGAGAAGAAGATTTACGAATGAACCCCTTTAGTAGGGTCTCATGAATATACTCCATCATGGCTTTGGTCTCCGGGAGGGAGAGCAGGTAGGAGTATCCCCTTGAGGGCACTGAGCTGGGCTGCAGGTCGATAGGGCAATCAAATGAGTGATGGGGTGGTAGTACCTCCGATTGTATTTATCAAAGATGTTGTGGAATTCTGTGTAACCCTCAGGTATGCTTATCTTCTCTTCTTCAGGAACGGAAACCCTGCATATTCTCTTGACGGGCACGGCGCAGTTCCTGAAGCATAGAGGACTCCACAGGAAAGGTTCCACGTCAGTCCAGTCTATAGTGTAGTTGGAGCCATGGCAGGCCAAGGATCACGTCAACTGATGGGGTGTGGATGGCATCCAGCTGGATCTTTTCCATATGGTCCTCTCCTGTGCGTAATTGAAAGGGATGGTCTGTAAAGAGATGAATGTTGGTTGTAGCGGGCGGCCATCAATAGCCTCCAACCCGACAGGGCATACCTTACGAACGAGTTTGATATTGTTCATCTCAGCGAACCCCAGATCGATGAAATTGCCTCCTGACCTGGAATCCAGAAAGACTAGGGTGGTGGTGTGAAGATTCTGTCTGTTTGCTGTAATGGGGACTAAGATCCTGGTTGGCAATATTCTTCTTTTGGTAGGGGAGGTAAAAAGTGTTCCCAGTGTGATTCCCTGGGCCTACAAAGAGACTATGAAATCTTGGAGTGGCTTGCTGGTGACGGGGTCTTTCGGATCTCCTGTCCTGTAATCGTTGGTCAACGCGGATGCATAGGGCGATGAGTTCTTCAAGATCGGTAGGATGTTCTAGTGAGGCGAGCTCGTAGTTTAGAGAGACCTTGCCAGAAAGCGGCCGTCAATGCCTCGTCGTTACATCCGGTCTCAGCAGGTATGGTGCGCAACTCAAGGGCATATCTAGTAGCCGGTGGTTTCCCTGGGAAATGGGAAAAAGAGAAGAAGCAGTTGGTACCTTGCAAACACTCTGCGGAATTCACGGATAAATTGTGCGATATCGTGAGTGAGATCCGATCTCCGTTCCCAGATGGGTAAGGCCCAGGCCAGGACATCATTGGTAAGCAGTAAAATTATGTATGTCACGAGAGACCAGGACTAATACCAGGGATCAATATCGCCAGGCAGAACACGGGAGACCAGGATTAATACCCGGGATCAATATTGCCAGACAGAACACGGAAGACCAGGACTAATACCCGGGATCAATATCGGCAGACAGACACGGGAGACCAGGACTAATACCAGGGATCAATATCGCCAGACAGAACACGGGAGACCAGGACTAATACCCGGGATCAATATCGCCAGACAGACACGGGAGACCAGGACTAATACTAGGGATCAATATCGCCAGACAGACACGGGAGACCAGGACTAATACCCGGGATGACTATCGCCAGACAGACACGGGAGACCAGGACTAATACCCGGGATCAATATCGCCAGGCAGAACACGGGAGACCAGGACTAGTATCAGGGCGATATCGCCAGACAGAACACGGGAGACCAGGACTTATACCAGGGATCAATATCGTCAGACAGAACACGGGAGACCAGGATTAATACCCAGGATCAATATCGCCAGACAGACACGGGAGACCAGGACTAATTCCCGGGATCAATATCGCCAGACAGACACGGGAGACCAGCACTAATACCAGGGATCAATATCGCCAGACAGACACGGGAGACCAGGACTTATACCAGGGATCAATATCGTCAGACAGAACACGGGAGACCAGGATTAATACCCAGGATCAATATCGCCAGACAGACACGGGAGACCAGGACTAATACCCGGGATCAATATCGCCAGACAGACACGGGAGACCAGGACTAATACCCGGGATCAATATCGCCAGACAGACACGGGAGACCAGGACTAATACAAGGGATCAATATCGCCAGACAGAACACGGGAGACCAGGACTAATACCAGGGATCACTATCGCCAGACAGACACGGGAGACCAGGACTAATACCAGGGATCAATATCGCCAGACAGACACGGGAGACCAGGACTAATACCCGGGATCAATATCGCCAGACAGACACGGGAGACCAGGACTAATACCCGGGATCAATATCGCCAGACAGACACGGGAGACCAGCACTAATACCAGGGATCAATATCGCCAGACAGACACGGGAGACCAGGACTAATACCAGGGATCAATATCGTCAGACAGAACACGGGAGACCAGGATTAATACCCAGGATCAATATCGCCAGACAGACACGGGAGACCAGGACTAATACCCGGGATCAATATCGCCAGACAGACACGGGAGACCAGGACTAATACCCGGGATCAATATCGCCAGACAGACACAGGAGACCAGGACTAATACCAGGGATCAATATCGCCAGACAGAACACGGGAGACCAGGACTAATACCAGGGATCAATATCGCCAGACAGAACACGAGAGTTTATAAAATTAATTTATTGGAAAAACATATCCACAACTATACAAAAGACACAAACATCACACATACCCAACTGGGGACACTGGGGGGTACCCTGCCTAACGAGTCACAGGGGCCTATACCCAACTGGGGAAACTGGGGGGTACCCTGCCTAACTAGTCACAGGGACCTATACCAAACTGGGGAAACTGGGGGGTACCCTGCCTAACTAGTCGCAGGGACCTATACCCAACTGGGGACACTGGGGGATACTCTGCCTAACTAGTCACAGGGACCTATACCCAACTGGGGACACTGGGGGATACCCTGCCTAACTAGTCGCAGGGACCTATACCCAACTGGGGAAACTGGGGGGTACCCTGCCTAACTAGTCACAGGGACCTATACCCAACTGGGGAAACTGGGGAATACCCTGCCTAACTAGTCGCAGGGACCTATACCCAACTGGGGACACTGGGGGATACCCTGCCTAACTAGTCGCAGGGACCTATACCCAACTGGGGACACTGGGGATACCCTGCCTAACTAGTCACAGGGACCTATACCCAACTGGGGGCACTGGGGGATACCCTGCCTAACTAGTCGCAGGGACCTATACCCAACTGGGGAAACTGGGGGGTACCCTGCCTAACTAGTCACAGGGACCTATACCCAACTGGGGAAACTGGGGAATACCCTACCTAACTAGTCGCAGGGACCTATACCCAACTGGGGACACTGGGGGATACCCTGCCTAACTAGTCGCAGGGACCTATACCCAACTGGGGACACTGGGGATACCCTGCCTAACTAGTCACAGGGACCTATACCCAACTGGGGGCACTGGGGGATACCCTGCCTAACTAGTCACAGGGGCCTATACCCAACTGGGGACACTCGTGGATACCCTGCCTAACTAGTAACAGGGGCCTATACCCAACTGGGGACACTGGGGGATACCCTGCATAACTAGTCACAGGGACCTATACCCAACTGGGGACACTGGGGGGGTACCCTGCCTAACTAGTCGCAGGGTCCCATACCCAACTGGGGACACTGGGGGGTACCCTGCCTAACTAGTCACAGGGAAATATACACAAATGGGGACACTGGGGGGTACCCTGCCTAACTAGTTACAGGGGCCTATACCCAACTGGGGACACTGTGGGATACCCTGCCTAACTAGTCACAGGGGCCTATACCCAACTGGGGACACTGGGGGATACCCTGCCTAACTAGTCACAGTGACCTATACCCAACTGGGGACACTGGGGGATACCCTGCCTAACTAGTCACAGGGACCTATACCCAACTGGGGACACTGGGGGATACCCTGCCTAACTAGTTGCAGGGACCTACAGGATTTCCCCTGTTCTCTTTCTTTGCCCCGTGCCTACAGGACTGGTTTTCAGACCTGAGATCAGGACTGGATTGGGCACTGCAATTTCTTCCTGTCACAGCAACACCTCTGTAACTCTCTGCAGGCTCTGTCTGCTAGGGGTCTCCCTCCCTGTCTACTAGGGGTCTCCCTCCCTGTCTGCTAGGGTTCTCCCTCCCTGTCTGCTAGGGGTCTCCCTCCCTGTCTGCTAGGGGTCTCCCTCCCTGCCTGCTAGGGGTCTCCCTCTCTGTCTGCTAGGGGTCTCCCTCCCTGTCTGCTAGGGGTCTCCCTCCCTGTCTGCTAGGGGTCTCCCTCCCTGTCAGCTAGGGGTCTCCCTCCCTGTCTACTAGGGGTCTCCCTCCCTGTCTGCTAGGGTTCTCCCTCCCTGTCTGCTAGGGGTCTCCCTCCCTGCCTGCTTGGGGTCTCCCTCCCTGTCTGCTAGGGGTCTCCCTCACTGTCTGCTAGGGGTCTCCCTCCCTGTCTGCTAGGGGTCTCCTTCCCTGTCAGCTAGGGGTCTCCCTCCCTGTCTACTAGGGGTCTCCCTCCCCGTCTGCTAGGGTTCTCCCTCCCTGTCTGCTAGGGGTTTCCCTCCCTGCCTGCTAGGGGTCTCCCTCCCTGTCTGCCAGGGGTCTCCCTCCCTGTCTGCTAGGGGTCTCCTCCCTGTCTGCTAGGGGTCTCTCCCTCATTGTCTGCTAGGGGTCTCCCTCCCTGTCTGCTAGGGGTCTCTCACCCTGTCTGCTAGGGGTCTCCCTCCCTGTCTGCTAGGGGTCTCCCTCCCTGTCTGCTAGGGGTCTCCCTCCCTGTCTGCTAGGGGTCTCCCTCCCTGTCTGCTAGGGGTCTTCCTCCCTGTCTGATAGGGGACTCCCTCTCTGTCTGCTAGGGGTCTCCCCGTCTGCTGGGGGTCACCCTCCCTGTCTGCTAGGGGTCTCCCTCCCTGTCTGCTAGGGGTCTCCCTCCCTATCTGCTAGGGGTCTCCTTCCCTGTCTGCTAGGGGTCTCCCTCCCCACCTTTTTATACACTTAAACCATAATATTGAAACACTCAGGGCCAGGAGCTGCCTACATGCCCGGCCCTGATTAGTGGATAGGAAGGTGCTGCCTACATGCCCAGGCCCTGATTAGTGGGTAGGAAGGTGCTGCCTACATGCCCAGGCCCTGATTGGTGGGTAGGAAGGTGCTGCCTACATGCCCAGGCCCTGATTAGTGGGTAGGAAGGTGCTGCTCTAATGCCCAGGCCCTGATTGGTGGGTAGGAAGGAGCTGCCTACATGCCCGGCCCTGATTGGTGGGTAGGAAGGTGCTGCCTACATGCCCAGGCCCTGATTGGTGGTTAGGAAGGTGCTGTCTACATGCCCAGGCCCTGATTGATGGGTAGGAAGGTGCTGCCTACATGCCCAGGCCCTGATTGGTGGGTAGGAAGGTGCTGCCTACATGCCCAGGCCCTGATTGGTGGGTAGGAAGGTGCTGCCTACATGCCCAGGCCCTGATTGGTGGGTAGGACTGCAACATAACAAGGAAACAGACCAAGTTGCAACAATTCTCCTGCAAACATATTAACCCCGGATTCCTGGGGTGCCTGAACACATATATATATATATACATAACATATAATACAATACCAATGTATTACTGACAGGTAGGGGTAATGGCAGACTTAACCTTTATTAACAGCAGCCATATTTCCCCACCGTCACAAAGTACGCCACCTTGGATCTTTGAGAAATGAATCGAGAAGGCATTAACTCAAATTGGATGAAACATTGGTTCCAAAAGACCCGGCACCCATGCGGTTCGCCACTATAACGATTGGGGGTAGGAAGTCGGGTTCTGAGGTCGTGGTCATGGACACCGAAGTAAGGACAGGGGCAGAAGCCCCCGAAGGGACAAGACTAGGTGGAGGGGCTTGTGCCCAGTCTGTGAGAGATAGGAGGTTTTGTTGCAGCAACGCCATGCGTCGGTGGTTTAGTTCCAAATATTTTTCAATATTGGACAATATGCTGGCGTGCGTGTTCAGGACTCGCCCCACCTCAGCAGGGTCCATGTTTGTGGGGCTGAGAATACTGTAATGGAGTGCTCACCACAAACAGAAGAAAAAAGAAGCTGTAGTATGGTGCTCAAACACAGATGAATGGCTTAAGCAAGCCTGAGTGAAATGATTCCATCACTGTATAAATCCTTGGAGTATCACTTGAATTAAACAGAGCAATGATCATGTCAACACCTAAATCCACCGTTAACCGAATAGCTGGATGGAGTTCCACTAGGATTAGTGATAACTCCCACTGGCTAGTGTCCAGACATATGTGCATCGATGTGGACAAATGAAAAGGTGTGTAAGAGTAGAATTACTCACATCCGTAGGGTCTTCTGTGTGATGTTCCTCAACAGGTGTGTGCCTCCGTTTTTCCACAGAATCCAAGCAAACAGGTAAGGAAAGTTGGAGCACTTCTGTAGACAGTGAAAAAGAAAACTGCGAGAGTGTGTGTCCCATAAAAATAAAAAAGTTTTAATGAATCAAAACATCAAGTACAAAAACGAGACCATGGGCCCCCCACCAACGCGTTTCGAGCGATACGCACTTTATCAAGGTGCATAATGATCTTACCTTACCAGGTATCTGATATGTGAGAAAATGTGAAAAAATATAGTGCGCTACTACAATCAATAAAAGTGAGGTGATATAGTGATATACAAAAAGAGGTGACCTTTAAACACGTAGAGTATATGGAACGTCTGCAGCTGTGGCACCAGGGATGGCTCAAATACCCCCTAATAGCAAACAGAAATACAAAAAAACACAGCGCACAACGCTCATAGTGCATTAGAAATTATTAATAATTATATTAGTAACCACAAAATAAAGGTGAGTATTAAGCGTACATTTAGATAGAAAAAACAATCATTTCAGGGTTAATGTTACCCAAGCACCAACGGACGCCAATAGAGATGTCGTGGCTCTCTCCTTCTCCATCCCTCAGCCTCGGGGTAGGGCCTGGGTGGTCTTCCGATCGGTTAGCTGTTAGTACAGCCCTCAGCCTCAAGGTAGTACTTAGGAGGTCTCCAGTTCAGCTGAACAGCAGTACAGCCAATTCGCCGTGCCAAGCAATAATGTCTCTCACTGTTCCAGTGACGTCACACGATCACGACTGAGTGTCGCAAGTCAGCAGAAGCACCGGGCTGGTTGTCACGGGGTGGTTGGTAGTGAGGGTTCACAAGTAGTCTTTAGTCCAACGCGTTTCGAGACCACAGGGGTCTCTTCATCAAGAACCCGGAAGCGCCGAATCCAGACGCCCCACAGCGTGTGCTCCGCTGCTACAGAGACTGGAACAGTGAGAGACATCATTGCTTGGCACGGCGAATTGGCTGTACTGCTGTTCAGCTGAACTGGAGACCTCCTAAGTGCTACCTTGAGGCTGAGGGCTGTAGTAACAACTAACCGATCGGAAGACCACCCAGGCCCTACCCCGAGGCTGAGGGATGGAGAAGGAGAGAGCCACGACATCTCTATTGGCGTCCGTTGGTGCTTGGGTAACATTAACCCTGAAATTATTGTTTTTTCTATCTAAATGTACGCTTAATACTCACCTTTATTTTGTAGGTATCTGATATACCTGCATTTTCCCACTTTCAGACACCCTCCGTTCTCTGCCAGAGCACGTCACGACTGACGCATCATGCGCGACACGGAGTGGTGACGTCAGCGCGTCAATGCATGTAATCAAACAAAAAAACTTTATTGACAAAAAAGAAAAAAACATGTGAAAACTACACGAACCCCCCCTTCCCTCTCTCTCTCCCCCACTTCCCTCTCTCTCTCCCCCCTTCCCTCTCTCTCTCCCCCTTCCCCCTCTCTCTCCCCCTTCCCCCTCTCTCTCCCCCTTCCCCCCTCTCTCTCTCCACCCTCCCTCTCTCCCCCTTCCCCCTCCCTCTTCCCCCCCCTTCCTCCCCCACCCTGCCAAGATTTTGGTCCATCTCTCCCATCTCTCTCCCCTCTCCCACCTTTCCCATGTCTCTCCTCTCTCCCATCTTTCCCATCTCTTTCCTCTCTATCCTCTCGCTCCTCTCTCCCCTCTATCCCTTCTCTCTCCAAAATCGCTATCCTTCTCTGTCTCCTCATGTGCAGCTCAAACCATCCCTCAATCTAAAAATCCGCCATCTCAACCACAAAGTAAGTATGAAATTGGCCTGGTTTAAGTAGGTATGTAATGAAGCCACCTGATTTCAAATATTGACAGCTGTGAAGAAAAAGAACAAATAAAACAATATTCTCCATGTGTTTAGAACAAATTAATATAAGTTGTATAGGATGACATCATCGTTATTACCTGATATTTATTGAAGATTTAACCAACCTATTCATAAACCTTGGTTAGACAATGTTAATCCGATGATTGTAATTGCGGGATTTGTTGCATCCCCAACAGTGTAACATTTACGTTCCAATTTGCGGATAGTGATAAATGTTATGCAATCTTGGAAGTAGTTTGACCTTAAATTGTCCCCTAAAAAATATCAAACCAACAATGTCCCAAAACTTTGGAGTTACAAAGAGTGAAGGATTGATTGAAAGTGCAAGCCAGTCATTTTATTGACCTTAGGGATGCTGAAATTGGTGATCAATGACCGAAGAAAGAATCGATTTAATAGGTTACCCATTATTTGTCAATGTAATAATCTATGTCACCATAGAGGCCATATGTCACCATGATTAGCTTTATAGGATTTAGTGTATATAAATGTTTACCCAATAAAACACACCAAATGTAAAATGACATAAAATGGTAATATGTATTTTGGGATAGTAATGCTTGTGTGTGTGGGATAGTAATGCTTGTGTGTGGGATAGTAATGCTTGTGTGTCTGGGATAGTAGTGCTTGTGTGTGTGGGATAGTAGTGCTTGTGTGTGTGGGATAGTAATGCTTCTGTGTGTGGGTTTGTAGTGCTGGTGTATGTGGGATAGTAATGCTTGTGTGTGTGGGATAGTAGAGCTTGTGTGTGTGGGATAGTAATGCTTGTGTGTGGGATAGTAGTGCTTGTGTGTGTGGGATAGTAGTGCTTGAGTGTCTGGGATAGTGGTGCTTGTGTGTGTGGGATAGTAATGCTTGTGTGTGTGGGATTGTAGTGCTTGTGTGTGTGGGATAGTAATGCTTGTGTGTGTGTGGGATAGTAGTGCTTAGTGCTGTGTGTGTGGGATTGTAGTGCTTGTGTGTGTGGGATAGTAATGCTTGTGTGTGGGGGATAGTAGTGCTTGTGTGTGGGATAGTAATGCTTGTGTGTGTGGGATAGTAATGCTTGTGTGTGTGGGATAGTAGTGCTTGTGTGTGTGGGATAGTAGTGCTTGTGTGTGGGATAGTAATGCTTGTGTGTGTGGGATAGTACTGCTTGTGTGTGTGGGATAGTAGTGCTTGAGTGTGGGATAGTAGTGCTTGTGTGTGTGGGATAGTAGTGCTTGTGTGTGTGGGATATTAGTGCTTGTGTGTGTGGGATAGTAATGCTTGTGTGTGTGGGATAGTAATGCTTGTGTGTGTGGGATAGTAGTGCTTGTGTGTGTGGGATAGTAGTGCTTGTGTGTGGGATAGTAATGCTTGTGTGTGTGGGATAGTAGTGCTTGTGTGTGTGGGATAGTAGTGCTTGAGTGTGGGATAGTAGTGCTTGTGTGTGTGGGATAGTAGTGCTTGTGTGTGTGGGATATTAGTGCTTGTGTGTGTGGGATAGTAATGCTTGTGTGTGTGGGATAGTAATGCTTGTGTGTGTGGGATAGTAGTGCTTGTGTGTGGGATAGTAGTGCTTGTGTTTGTGGGATAGTAGTGCTTGTGTGTGTGGGATAGTGGTGCTTGTGTGTGTGGGATAGTAATGCTTGTGTGTGTGGGATTGTAGTGCTTGTGTGTGTGGGATAGTAATGCTTGTGTGTGTGTGGGATAGTAGTGCTTAGTGCTGTGTGTGTGGGATTGTAGTGCTTGTGTGTGTGGGATAGTAATGCTTGTGTGTGGGGGATAGTAGTGCTTGTGTGTGGGATAGTAATGCTTGTGTGTGTGGGATAGTAATGCTTGTGTGTGTGGGATAGTAATGCTTGTGTGTGTGGGATAGTAGTGCTTGTGTGTGTGGGATAGTAGTGCTTGTGTGTGGGATAGTAATGCTTGTGTGTGTGGGATAGTAGTGCTTGTGTGTGTGGGATAGTAGTGCTTGAGTGTGGGATAGTAGTGCTTGTGTGTGTGGGATAGTAGTGCTTGTGTGTGTGGGATATTAGTGCTTGTGTGTGTGGGATAGTAATGCTTGTGTGTGTGGGATAGTAATGCTTGTGTGTGTGGGATAGTAGTGCTTGTGTGTGTGGGATAGTAGTGCTTGTGTGTGGGATAGTAATGCTTGTGTGTGTGGGATAGTAGTGCTTGTGTGTGTGGGATAGTAGTGCTTGAGTGTGGGATAGTAGTGCTTGTGTGTGTGGGATAGTAGTGCTTGTGTGTGTGGGATAGTAATGCTTGTGTGTGTGGGATAGTAATGCTTGTGTGTGTGGGATAGTAGTGCTTGTGTGTGGGATAGTAGTGCTTGTGTTTGTGGGATAGTAGTGCTTGTGTGTGTGGGATAGTAGTGCTTGTGTGTGGGATAGTAATGCTTGTGTGTGTGGGATAGTAATGCTTGTGTGTGTGGGATAGTAATACTTGTGTGTGTGGGATAGTAGTGCTTGTGTGTGTGGG